>NW_013667336.1:189987-210689 GCF_000517525.1 Limulus polyphemus | reverse complement strand
GCAGCGGTAGACCTCACGCTATAGGCGACATATGGCGGTAGACCTCACGCTATAGTAGCACCAAACAATCAATATTCCTAAAATTAGTCTCATATAATAGTATGTATGTTTCTGATGACAGCATGTGTAATCTACCCGTACATCTAAACCCACAGATGTCAATAATCTGATCAGGTGACCAAATGAGAATGTTATTAAACAACCTTTTTTATTTTTTAAAAACTGGAGTTCAAACACTCCTCACATTTTATCCAACATCAGTATTTCACTTATTTTTTACCTTTAAGCCTAGTTCTTGCAAAGAAAATTATTACTCCATAGTTTTTTGTTAGCAGCATGTTTCTTGTAGTTTAATGTAAAGCATAGTACCATCTAAAAATAAATATCCCAAAATGCACATAAAGAGAACATCTGCCCATCCCACCCCCTCAAACAAATGTGAATGAGCATGAATCAACTTTCTTATAAGAATGTATTTATCTCTTAGATTAAGGGTTGCATTAAAAATTCCAGCTTAAGCAAAAAAAAAAAGAAAGATTAACAGAAATAATTAATTTTATGTGAGGTGGTTCAGTCAGATGCTGTGATGAAAAACAGTACCTAACATACAATAATTACTTTGTACTTTTCTTTCCATGAAAAATACACACTTTGATAAAATAATCAATAAAACTATTTAGTAACACTTCATTTGTATCACTAAAACTTGCTGAATGAAGCCTATAAAAAAAAACGGTTAATAGTATCTATTTAATCCAACCTACTATTATCGCATGACTGGCAATACCAATACTTGGGTAGTTAACAACAAAATGAGACAATAATTTTTTCCTAATTTGGTTAATTGTAATGCAGAAAGAATATCACTTCTTTCATGGGCATGAGAACAAAAGGAAAATCTCAATCCTGAAACAAGATGGGGTTTGGGGGACCATAGACCTCCAACGGAGTCAAGGGGCAGCACCTCTTATGGTGATTCAGGAGGAAATGCCCCCATAAAAAAAATAAATAAAAGATTTTCAAGAAAGTAAAATACCATGTTTTCCTGGTCATAATTTTCTAAAAACCTACTAAGTATCTAGAAAAAAATATATATTAAAACAAGTTATGACTTCAGTCTTTTCAGTTCAGACTCAACTAGGAAGAGAGATTGAAAATGTTATTTAGGTATAGTTCTGATGTAAAAGTTAAAGATATGATAAACATATGCTCCAGGTGGCAATACTTGTAGTGATTTCTTAGAATATATTTTAAATATTGCTATATATGTAAATCCAACACAATCTGAAACAGCTTATCTGCATAAGTCAAAGAATTAATAAATTTATTAATGATAATTTAAAGTTTTCTATTAATCCAACTCTCAATAAATTGTCAGATATTTTAAGAACTTATGAAGAATGAAATGAATTGGCAAATTTCTGTTTCACTGTCCCATCTTGGTTTTCTTAGCTACCTTATCTGCTCTCTCTCTCTCATGCAGTGTGTTTGGTGAGCACATGTTTTCATTTTATTTCAAGCCTTTTTCTTCTTTCTATCTTTTGTTTTCCATAACAACTTTCCTTATCTTTACTCCAGTTTGAGAGTCCCAGGCAAATAGGGTCATATATGTGGTCTTTTCTTTCAAAATACTTAACAGGCCCATCTTTTATGATGGTGAATTGAAGACAAGGATTCAATTCCCAGCTGACTAGATTTGTCATCCAATATCTCCTCCATTACAATGAAGCAATCCCCAATTATTTGGCCACAAAAGCAAGTCATAGCAGTAAGAGTTATCTTCCTTACATTTGGGTGAGACTAGATTCCAATCTACCATTTGTCCACTTTGACTAATTCAATATTGGTATCTGTACCAGTTTCTTCCGAAATATCTGGAAGCAAGAGGTCATTATTATAGACAAGACTCTTTCTCATATTCTGATTCTTCATCTTCTGACAGCACAATGCATATTAAAGAAGGGAGTATATTTAACAATCTTAGAATTACTGCATGATATTTGGCTGATGGGTCAAGGACAGAAATAGATGACAGGAGTTCATATGTAACAGGCATTTTCTGTTGAAGCATCTTACTACACTTGATACAGCCCTGTTTAACAGCCAATATGATCACCTGTACCAAATGGCCTTTGCTGTTTGATCTCTCAATCAAATGCTTAGCCTTCTTTCCCATCAACTCCTTGTTCAGCAGAAGTAATAAGCCATCAGCTAGGTTAAATTTTACAAATACAGCTGCTGTCTTTGGCAGCTCTTCCAGTTTCATAAAACAACCAGGAAATCCAATAAGATGTACCTGTTCATCATGCAGAACATGAATCACTGGTTCCTTGGTCTGAAACAAGAGAAAATACTAGGTGCCATAATGAAATTTGTAGTTGCCATGGTGACCTGGCATTTGTTGAAACCTGGTTTAACGGTATGCACATTTTTAAGTGAGTACCAGATCTGAAGGAAATACTTGAACTGATCTATGAAATACTAAAAATACACCATGCCTGAATTGTTCACCCCACATAGATTCTTTTCAGTATGCAACCTGGCTGTTGACACCACCATTTTTATGGATTGTTATATATTGTTCTACTTTGCCTGCATCATGGACAAAAAGAAAGCAGATAGATATAGGCACATATATCTAAGAAATCATAAATAGAAAGGAGGTATCAACATTTAGGAAAAGCTGCAAACCCTGAACTTCAGAAAAAAACAGTTCATAAAAGATAGCAAAGAACACAAAGAAAAGATTGTGACAAACCTTTCTTTCAACAAAAATGTTGTTGTGTGCAGACACTGCAGCGTCACAACACTTTAAGGAACATGCCAACCCATTTTATTTATGCAAAGGGTTGTGCTAAATAGAACTCGAATCTAGAATAGTTATGGACTTCTTGGAAGTCTGTAACTATTTTCACATTCTTTGAGTCCTAAATCAAACTTTTTCTGGGATTTTAATGACAGATTCAGAACTTCATGTTTTTCAAGAATGAAGCATTGTGGTTGCACAATACATTACTAATTTTTGTGCCATTTTGTTTTTCTTCTTTCTCTCAATTACACCAATCAGTGCACATGTTTATACTCAGACAGGACCAAAGGCAGTTAGTTCAGGCAATATTATCAAGTGGTTGTTGACATAATGTGATTGCTATCAGGCAGTCTTGCTGTGAAAGTAAATAAATATACACTGGTGCCTTGATTGTCTGTGTTGGTTAGTCCACTGTTTAATATAAATAAATTTTTCATTATACTTAAATCACATCATGATGAAAAATTATAAAAGTTGTTACAATCATAAAAGCCAAGTGTTGGTCAGTCACACTTGATTTCTCCAAATTTCGTGAGTTACGAGTCCAATTCCACTTTTTCTTAATAATACTAATTTTATTGCCCATTCATATTTTAGTTGAATTTAATTGCTAACATAGGCATTAATAGCTCCAAAATTTTGGCACTTTTTCTGCAATAGACATGGAAGTGCATTAACACCCTATAAACGCCTGTAAGAAAATAAATAAAAAATTCACACAAATTTCTGCTTAGGAATTATAATGAAAAAGCTTTGTTAAAACAAGCACAAACACAACCTGATCATGCATCTGTGGTTAAAGGATGCTTGCCATGCAGTATAGAACAGCAGACAAGAACTGTAGTTGTGTGGAATCTTTAAGAAATCTTAATGTGTATTTTGTGTGTTTTTGTATACAATGTTTTTAATCACTAATCAAATAAATTCAACCAAGCTACAAATATTTTGTATTCCTATCTTAACAGCTAAAAATAAAAGAAGTAAGGCTAGGTTTGGACTGGCTGACTTACAATTTAAATACACGCCAGATCCTGCATGCAAAGAACCAGGATATTATGCAACATCTGAACTTTGCAACCAAAATTAATTACTAAGCAACAATGTCCCCAAAACATGTAAATTATTGTCTAGAATTGTAATGGCACAATTATTTTGAGAAAATTTGAGGAAAAGAAAAAACTGCAGATAATCAAAGCACTAGTGTATCCTCCATTTCCCAGTAAAAACAGTAGTGAAGTTAGGTTAGGCATACCTGACACCTAAGTTTTAGAGCTGACTCGTAGATCTGAAAATATTTGTCGAGGCCTGCATTAAACAGCACCTCTAGGAAATGGATGAATACTGATGTAAAAGCCTTTGCTGCATTATGTACATGATGCACTGAGTCTCCATCTATGTCCAGTAGATGATTTGCCTTTTCACACAATCTGGTGTCCAATCTATTTCTTTCTTCTCACGGTATAATAAGAATAAAGCAAACTGACATTAAGTTGTGCAACGGCAACTGCCATTTCCTGGAGATGTCTTCAATTTTCTCAAAAAGTATACTGTAAGTTGACTCGGATAATCTTTGAAGAGTTCAGGTGTTGAATAAAAATTTCCTGCTTTTCAGAAGAGAAATAACTCGAAAGAATATTAACTACTTTTTAAGCTACTTGACCTACTCTCATCAATGTTCAAACTAAAATGATTCTGTCCGAGATGCTCATTCAATTTCATGTTAAAGAAATTACCCAAACAAAATTTCACTTTATAGGATACTGTCGTTCTGTCCACAGGAATTTGATACAAAACTTTAAGGTCTTTGGACATATCTTGGCCTAATTTGATCAAGTCTGGTACAACAAAAAAGCTCAGATCATGATCAACAACAAACCCCGAAAGCATGGCCTCCATATTAGTCATTTTCTCAACTTTTGGAATAACTGGTGATACAACTTCTTTCTCTACTGAGACTGAACCACTTGTCATGTGAAATAGAAAAAAAGGTATGGGATGTCATGAGGAAAAAAGACTGCTATATTTAGGAATATAGCATGATCACTGCATCTGCATTAGAATCTATTTAATCATGCACTTCTACTGTCTTAATTTTAAACTTTTTGTTGATACTTCACTATACTTCATAACATTAAAATATAATGTTTAAATATATATAAAATTTTTTAGGTCTGTATTGATAAGCATTAGCATTAGAATATGTAGTAAATAATATAAAAGCCATTCGTTTTTATTAAATCTAAGCTTGCCTTTCCAGAAGACTGGCGTCTTATATCTAACTTGCATGTAGATCCAAAAACAATGCATGTAACAAAAGCTCACTGAACATTAGGCACATGAGTGGCTCATACTTGCTTTCTGTGAAAACAAGGCTTAATGATCCTGAATAAATTTCATTTATGATCTCACTGATCAAAGCAAGATGGGTGATACCAGAGAAACCATCTTGCTGACTGACTGCATTATAAATTACACAGTTTTGGTTAATGAGAAAGAGATAAACAGAATCTCTTAACACAATGAGTGCTGTAATGTGGTGCCAAATACTCTATGAACATTTCCACTTAACTCAGTTTTATATAAATGTCACAGATGAAAATGTTAGGTTTTATGACCTCATTGAGGTACCTTATACTATGTGACCAACTGGTGGGCAGTAAATTAAAAATCCACTCTGAGCATGCCGAGTGACCCACTATTGGGATGCACTCTAACCCATCAGGTACTGTGACCCTCCAGTGGGTCATGTGGTGCATCACTAATAAGATGTTGTGACCCTCTGGTGGGTCACACAGCAGCCAACGTGTTAAGATATTTCATTAACTGATGAAGCTAGGTTTGATGATGCAAATACTGGTCATTAACAAAATTAAATACTGCTAGTATGAAAAGGAGACCTATTTTACTTGTTATCATAACTTGCATTACTGATAGAACATGTTAAATTTGTTTGTAAATGATATAAATAATAATTTGAATGACAAAATTTAAAAGAAAGTGGCAATTTGTTCAGAGTTTAGTTATTCACATTTCAGTTCGGTATCAAGTGATTTTTATGTAGATCACTAGATGCCTGTGGCCTGAAATCCAACTCAGCTTGCTCAGTTGGTAAAGCATGAGGTTTTTTAATCTCTAATGTAATTTAAATTGTGAAATGAGGTTAATCTAAACCTCTTTGACTAATTTTGCTCACATATTCTAGTTTTTAAAGATGGGGATGTATTTTTTCCTTTCATGCATGAACTTCACACAGCAGTCACCAAGGCCTAAACTTAAAGAAAACCTTGTTTTCTGTGAAACTCAATTTGTCGCCAATTTTTAGTAAAACTTGAATCTGTTACGCAAATAACCGAACTCTTAATCTTATTTGGTACCTGGCTGACAAGGGAATAGCCTCGGCCAATGTAAATTGTATTATTAGTTACTGCAGTGTCTTTACCACGTCAATAAACATCCCATTATCGGTGCTAATAGTAAAACTACCTTTTACTACCTTGAATGCTTTGTACAGTGATTACAGTTACATATGCAATAATTGATTAATTCCGATTGCTAGCCGATCACTAACTAACTTAATCAATAACAGTAACATGCCCAGACATCAATCTTAGGCTTAACACTCACATTAATACTTTAGGTTTTCTATAAACTATATAGATACGTCAATAATCTACTATACGAAATCTAACTCCTGCGAGAATATGCCTTACCTTAAACTTTTTCGTTGATACTTTGGTATACTTTATAATGTCAATAAACGTAGGTCTAACACGTTAACTAACAACATCTAACACTAACAGTAAACACAGCGTTTACTGTTATATTAAACTCACAATGAAACTGGAAGTTTTCACCCATTTAACATAATCACCCACTGGATTATATATTTATAATACTTAATAGTTTAATTTCCTATCTATATACATAGAATTTGACTAAAACGAACATTATTTTTAGGTAAAACTTTAAATGCATTCAACAAACATTAATTTCATAAAATAAATATACGAAACTAAAATATTTAAAAGACGACTCGGTGTGTGTATTTTCACATTCAAGTATAAAAACATTGATAATACGGATAGGTAGGAAAGATGTTGGGTTAAAACTTAAAATGTATTCTTGTTTGCGAACATTAAATGAAATGATAACCATGGAACAAAAATACTTATGTAGAGCCAAAATCTAAGATAACTATAGTAAACAACGCAGATTAGAGTATAATATACCGTAAGTGTCATGTAAAGATGGAGTTTAAAATTTTAACCGTATATTAGGTTAAGCCTAACAATGTGTTACTGTTATTACTATTATTAGTGTTACTGTTAGTAAGTGAGTAATATTATTAACAGAGGAATCTTTACATATTGCAAATCATGACAAGTTAAGTCAAGCTTTCAATTAACACAATAAGTTGAATAACATTAACAGTGTTACACTTAAGTGTTACTTCAAGTCAACATCTACTGTTATTGTTAATGACAGTGTCAGTACCTGTTATGGTGTAAAGCAAATTATTGTGAAGGTATTATGTCATCTGCCTAAAGTTCCAATTTATCATTTTTTATTGACATGCTGTTGACTGGATTTGGGCAGACAAACACCTATATCATGAGTATATGTATATTTATATATTGGTTTATGAATTATGTAATACACACCACACAGTTTAGTGTATGGCTTTTTTTTAATTCAATGACTAAAGATTATTTGTTAATAATTTTAAAGTTTTGTTTGTGTGTTTTCAAATAGAAAATACTTCTGTATACTAAAATGCAGAACAATGTAGAGCATGAAGAGAGCTATCATTTGATATATCACTGACCCTTATTGGTCAAGCAACAACTTGCTAAATCCTGTTTTTTGTTCTAACATTCACCCATTTGTCTCCATAAAATGATGAAGGAAAGTTTAGTGATCATATTGTAGCCAGTTTACAACTAATGGGAGTACAGTTGCTTTGAAATACAAGTCAGCATGTAATAGTACTGTAGACGTGTTTAATTGGTTGCTTGATGTACAATAAATTTAGTTTTATTTATGGGAGATTTATATATTTGCAACTGCAATTTTGCATTCACACTCTTCTCGCTGGGAAGATGGTCAGGTGGCATGAAGGGTCAATTTACAGGTATAATTATTAATTGTTTTCATTATTTATTAATTACATAATTCAAATTGCAGTGTAAATCTTCTCATTTTTGACTGTGGAATTCAATGATGTGTAAATTTCTTTATTTTCACTGTTTAAAAGTCAACAAAAACCCCTACTTTAATTAACTTGTATTAAAATTGCTTGTTGTAGGGGAAGTTAATATAAAATTCACTCTCACTGATTAGAACAATATCACTGTGCTGAGATCACCCAGGGTTCAAACTTTAACCCTTAACCAGAAATAAAATTCATTATTTTTAAATACATTAAACCAGAGTAAGTGTAGCTCTTCAAATCTATATACCTATCCAAAATGAACCAGTGCTAATTGACTACCAGTTTTGTAATTCAGTATTTGTAAATAATCGTGATTGCAATTGCGATGATCAATTATTCTAAAGAGATGACTTCCAAAAAAATGTCAAAAAATACAAAAAATAATAGATCACTTGGTGTCCATTAACTCAAATGTTATGAGATGTCATGCAAGATAGAATAGTAATCTGAAACCAAGATTTGTTTTATTAATAAATAAAAACATCATAAGTATCAAACAGTTTGTGTGTCTGGTATACTTATATATATCTAGAAATGATCAATTACTTTGTAGTACTGACTGACAAGTTTTTTGTTTTTTTCTGACTAAAATTGGATGCTTGCTGTGCTTGTGAAATTATTCTAATGTTTCTAATAAACAACAACACTTACCAAGCCATATGAGATGCATTATGGGGAGGGGGGGGGGTGTATTTCTCCCTGAACTACATATCCCAGAGTGGCCTGAAATGCAAATACACGCAGTTCTTATATAATGAAATCAGTCAATAACCTGACCTGCTGATGTTGCTGGAAATAAAGATAAAGTAATACCCTACAGAAGTTCACAAATGTAATGTATTTATTTAACACTTATTTTTAGTGCATGGTTCAACATTGAAAAGATAGAGATTTTTTTTCCTGTTAGCCCTGTAGTTAAGATATTGATGAGCTCATTGCTTCTGAGATCTTTTCTGTCAGTTGACACACCTACTATGCAGTTTTATGTACTAATCAAATCACAATGTAGATATTAAATAATAATTTAAATAAACTTTGATATATATTTTATAATTGAAATTTTAATTAATTGCTCATTACTAAAAGCACATTTACTTACGACTAGCTTAAGCATAAATACCATGTTTAAACATTAGATGAATTTTTCTACATGCTTATAACTCTGTCAGTGTAACATTTGATTATAATAAAAAAAAATGTTTTCTCAAACAGCAAATATGTATATGAAACTTTCAGGGCTTTAATATTTCAAACCCAAAACTATGTGACATTTGCATCACAGCTAAACTTTCAGTAGAAGGTGTTAGGATTTTATAAGAAGTTACACTTGATTCTTTCTATTTTTCATCAACACCAATGCAACTTTTAAACATTTATTAATACCTTTTTTTTTATAATTGTAATTGCATAACTTTACCTCTCTCAATATTGAAACTCACTTGTGTTTAATAAAAACATTTTTAATACAATCACTCATTAATCAGCATTTTTAAGTATCTTAGTTATTATTTGTAAATTTTAAAATGTTACAATTAGTATCTTGCTACTTAAAGAAATATCTAAATCATTAAAATAATTATACATATAATGAACAATAAATGTTTCCCAAACAGAACCCTAAGAGAGACTATTAACAATCTTCTTCCATTCATAAAAAATACTTGTTTATCACTTTTCTATACTTGTCATCACTAAGCCAATTGTATATCCATTATTTAATTCCTTCATCAATTCTGTATGCTCCAAACTTTTTGATATTATTTAATTTGGTGAGGTACTTTATCCATTGCTTTCTGGAGGTTAAAATAAACAACATCAACCATGTGGCTTTTTTGATAAAAGCAAAACTATAACTTACTGGTTTACTATCAGGGATTGAATTTAAAGTGGAATTTTGACTTGTGTTTAGTCCAAAATACAAGTCTTGTGCATGTATTTGTTTTTAAAAGGCTCTTGACATCAAGAAAATTCCTGATAATTTGAAGATTTCCAATGTGATTTAAAAAAATGAAATTTTCATGAGGCCTGATTTAGAATGTCATGTTCAGATTTTCTACATTAATATGATGTCTATCAACATGCTGTAAGGAGTAGAGAAGGGCTACTAGAACGATATTTGATGATATCTCGGGGCTAAGTGTTGGAACATATGCTGTTTTGGATTTTCAACAGTAACATAGATAAAGGATTGGTCAATAAAATTGTAGAGTTTGCTAATGATATTAAGATGTTGTTTGTTGCTGGCTATGAAGATACTGCTGCTTTGTAAAAGGATTTTGATCATTTAATAAGTTAGGCAAATAAATAGCAAATGGCTTTTAATTATAGTAAATGCAGGTAATGCATTTGAGTTATCATAATTGAAATTATATGTGTTATTGTGGTGGAAATTATCTTAATAGTGCTATGGAAGAAAAGGATCTTGTTATTTTGGTTGATCAGTGTCTTGAGCTATCCAAGCAGTATGTGTTGTTGCTAAGGGTTTTAGGTTGCATTTATTGATGTTGTGGAAAGGATGTCATGTGAGGACAGGTTAAAATCTGTAACTGTTTTCTCTTGAAAAAGAAGAGTTAGAGTTATTAAAGGAAATTATAGTATTGATACATAATTTTTTAATACTGAGAATGGTAGGACAAGAATGCTTTTAGGTTCAGTGAATGCTGTAAATTTAAGGGAGTTAAGGGAAACTTAATAAATATTTAAATGATCAGGACTGTATTTGAGTGTTTTTTTTTTTTTTAGGTGATGCATTGATCAACAGGCCCCTTGTCCTTAAATGTTTCGTTACTGTTAAAAGCAGACTTAAATATTTGTTTTGTTTAAAGTTTAGAAGAATTAAAGGTGATTTGGTTCAGCTTTTCAAAACTAGGGCAATTTGTTTGAGTGAAGGAATAAGAAAGTTGGAAATATGATAATGAATATTGGAGATAATATATTTAAGTTTTGGAAACCCAGCTGTACAATGTTTAGCAAAATTATTTTTTGAATTATTGTTAAAAATGTGTGTGTGTGTGGGGTGGGGGGGGTAGTATTGTCTTAATGGTGTTGTGTGTGTTCTCTAGTTTGTAGTTCTTTCTTCTAATTTGTTTTTCTTTATATATATATATATATGTGTTCCAATACAGTACTTCCTTCTTACAAGATTAGCTATTCTCATTCATTGCTGCCTCCTATATGTGAACCTTTTCTTTACGCATGCGACAAGCCTTCTGCTTCCACCTATAACAATCAAGTGATTCCAATGTGTGTGTCATGCAAATCATCATGTGTCACCTCTCCACCAATAGGAGTATAGTACACTCGTGTGACTCCCTCTATGAGCCTCTATCGCACTATCACTTCTCGTTTGGCAGAGCTTGTACTCGGATGTCTTTCTTTTGTCTTGCTTTCATTTTGAGCTGTAGTTATTTCTTGAAGTGGTTATAATTTTTTAACATACCCAGTTTTCTTGAACATTACATTAGTTCTATCTAATTCTAGTTGCCTTTATTTAACACATTTACTGTTGAAGCATGAATTCCGAAGACAATGTCACCACTTTGGGTGTCTCAATTTCGACAGGAGCTTTATCATAGGCTTCAGGTGTGGGTGACCCAATGGAAGATTTGTCTACATTTAGTCACAGGGAGATTGAACATTACATGGGTCAACCTCTATCACTTACTCCTGAACCCTGTTGAACCTGTGCAGGCTGATGAGGACTTTGATCACCTGTTTCCACTTCCTCAATTTGCCGTACCTTCTCATACCTTTCAATTTGGCCTTCCACAGTTTTGTTGGACTTCATTTCTCAGGTATGGTATGTTTTATCCCTTGCTTCTATTTGTCATGACCTACGTCCCTCCTTACTGCATGAACATTCTTCCCAACCCTATTTGGTTTTTCCCCCCATCCCCTGACATTTGGGTCCATGCTAAACAGTTCACCTGTCAGATACATGACAGCATTAGCATGCCTCATCTCCCACAGGCGTCGGATCAGTCTGCTCTTGCTTATCGCTGTGCAGACTGTCCTTATCTCCACAAGCAACTGTTGGGTTCTGTTTTACCCATTTGGAGGGTGGAATACTGAACACCCTGTTAGTTTAACCTATACCCAATTTTCCCACCTACGTCTTACTCTCATGACTATTTTGCTATCTGAAGCTTTTCACAGAAATCCTGAGTGGTTTTCTGGGGACATCCTATCCCTCCTTACCTCCATGTTGGCTCATTTGTCGTCTTCGGTTCTGGCTTTATATATGTGTTTTCTCTGTTGTTGGTACCTTCTGGATTGGGATGCTGTCTTATCAAGGGCCTGTTTACCTGCACCTTATGTCTATGTATGGCTCTGTTTTTATGGTGTTTCATCTTTGATATGCTCCCGGAGTTTTTGGAATCTTGGGTGGCATCAGTCCAACAAAAGTCTACCCTTTCCCACCAGGTAGCCTGCTTGTTTCAGCCATATCCAAGTGTGGCACCAATTCCAGTTCCCTGTCTTTCCCCTTCTCAACCCTTACCCATGCCTCCTTCTTGAAGTGCCACAACTTGTCATTTTTCTTGATGACGCACAATACGTTGCCAACAGTTCCAGTGACTACTCGGTGGGAGCTCGACTTGTGGCCTTTCTTCATCAATGGCACCCTTTCATCAACGATGTCTGAATTCTTTAAGTTTTGTCAGATAGATCGATATCCTATTTCTTGTCATACCTCCATTGTCCCCTGTACCCATTTCCTTCCCTTCATCTTGGGATCCCATTGTTTGTCAGCATCTATCAGAGACAGTACAGGACATCTTCGCTCAACAGGATATCAAACCTGTTGCCCATCATTCACCACAGTATTACTCCCATCTATTTGTTGTTCCAAGAAAACTGGGGACTAGAGGCCTGTCATCAGTTTCTCTTGCCCCAGTTTCTTTGTTCATCTCACCCATTTCACAATGGAGTCCATAAATCTCACCCTCCAGTTTGCATTTTCTCCAGGTTTATGGATGACCAAGATGGATGTCACTAATGCTTAATTGTATATTCCTGTCTTAGCATGTTCTCGTCCATATTTTCGGTTCATCCATCACGGGGTGGTGTTCCAGTTTTTCGCCCTACCCTTTGGGCTCGCTTCTGCACCTTATGTTTTCTGTTTGATGGTCAGGGCTTTTTCTCATCATCTTCATGCCCTGAGGCTGCATTTCCATTATTACATGGATGACTGGCTTCTTCTGGCCCATTCTGATTGGTAGGTGGCCAGTCATACTTGTCAGCTCCTTCAAGTGGCTGGTTAATCAAATTGTAGAAGTTCTACCTAAGTCCTACCCAATACTTTGTACCCATTGGGTGTCTTTTTCAACACTCACCTCAGTCTGGTCCAACCTTCTCCTCTCTGACTCCATTCTATGGAATTGTCAGTTTGTCATGCCCTGTCTGCTCCCTCACTTTCTTGATGTGAGATTCTGTCACTTTTGGGGATGTGGTCTTCTATGACACTGCTGGTCCTCCTAGGTCATGCATACATGCGTTTCCTACAGTGGACTCTGCACAATCAACGGAACCTTGCTAGGGATCTCTTGGATGCTCCTCTTACACTTCCTCCTTCCCTAGCAGCTGATCTGATTTGGTGGTTGGACAAGAATCACACATCGATGGGAGTCCCACTTCTTCCTCCTTGTCCGGATTTATATCTGTTTACAGATGCATCCCTTCAGGGCTGGGGTGCATGGGTATATCACCAGGAGGCTTCAGGTTGTTGATCTGTAGATGAGCAGTCATCCCATATCAACATCCTAGAGCTTCTAGCTATTCATCGAGCTTTGGATCACTTCTTCCCTCTAACCAGACATTGTCTGGTGATGATTCATTCCAACAATTTGACGGTGGAAGCATACATCAATCACCAAGGTGGCACCTGGTTGAGATCCCTCTGTTTTCATACGTTGTATCTCCCCTATTGAGTCCATGCACACCACATTCATTTAATTGCGTGTCATGTCCTGGGTGTTTTCAATCTAGTGGCGGATCATCATTTCCAGCCCACCAAGATCTGTCCGATGGAGTGGTCCCTCCATCCTCTCGTTTTCCAGTGGCTATGCAATCAGTGGGTTTTTCTCACATTGATGCATTTGCCCTCACTCTGAATCACAAGTTACCCATCTTTTAGTCCCTAGTACCTCATCCGCAGGCTTTGGCTATTGATGCCTTCAGCCAAGATTGGTCACACAAATTCCTATATGTTTATCCTCCTATCCGATTGCTTCATTGGGTGATTTCTCTGATTCATGCCACTCTGTACTGGGTTCTTCGGATAGGTCCCTATTGGCTGGCTCAACCGTGGTTTCCTCGTTTGCACCAACTCCAATTATTTTCTCCTGTACCACTTACCTTATTCCTCGATGTCCTTCATCAACCCCAGTCACCAGCTCTACATCTCGCTGTTCATGTTCTCTGTCTTTATGCCTGGCCTTTGTCTGGTCCTTGGTGAGGAGCTCTCTTCATATCTATCTTCTTCTTTATCTGGATCGTTCCTTCCTCCGGAAAACCTTGGTGGCTCAAGAGGGTAACTTCTCTTTTTTGCTTATTTCCCTCTATTTATCATCTCTACCTTCATCCCAATCTGGATAGACTTCTATGTCTGGTGCATGCCATTTTTTGCTATGTTGCCTGCATGGCTCTCTTCCGTGGTTCCCGTTCCCAACTCTTTATCCCATGGTAGTATTCTTCTTCTAAAATCTATCCCCTTCTACCCTCACCAGTTGGGTTCATCATTTGATACAGTTGGCTTATTCCTCCTTGTCCCCTGCCCACCGGAATTTGTTCAGAGTAACTTCTCATCAAATCTGACACCTCATCTTTTCCCTTGCTTCTCATCTTCATCAGCCTTTGGAGGAAATCCTGCAATCAAACATGTGGACCACCCCAACACATTCATCTCCCATTACTTACATGATATTGCGGTTTTGGCTTCATCGGTTTTCACCTTCCACCTGTGGCTGTTCTTCAAACTTTGGCTGAACTCTAAGACTAAGTAAGTCTTGCTTAATGCTTTATTTTATTTCAGGGGCCCAACCATCATACAGTTCATACATGGATCTTGCTCTGTGGTGAATGGTTCCTGACCAGTTATTCTTTAACTCTAAATCTACACTGTACAGTCATATTGACTCGCACTTTATCTTCTATGGCTTTGCTATGCTCACCTTTGAGATGGGGTGTTTCACAAGATCACTTGTAGGTGAATAACCTTGCGATTTTTGCTTATAAATTTACCTGTTCCGGACCATACCACCCATGGACTTCATAGGTAAAGCAGAAGGGGATAGCTGCCCATCCCTACCATACCTCAATTGAATAAATCAGTATAGTCTGCTTTTCAAAATAGGGTTTTGTGATCACCCATTGTACTGTCTCAGGTGATGACATTCCTCCGGACATTCTCTCCCTTTTTCTTTTAATGGAATATGGGAATCCTTACCACTTATCAGTTCCAAAATGCTGGGGTGGTCGATTGTCGAGGCACCCTCTTGAATGGATTCCACACAAAGATGGCTGTAACCATTCAGTGCAGAGTACGATGGTAGTGTTCTGCAGGTGTAATTGATGTAATATCCTCCAATTTTCAATAATAAATACAACAGAGTGAGACCTCGTAATGCAGTTCACCCCTTTGATTTGGAACCCTCATCTTACCCTTGCATGGATGTTGGTACCCCACAGGCAGGTTTTGAATTTAGAGTGAACCAATCAACGTAAGTCCTCACACAGGTTTTGGTTGTCTATCTTCCTCCCTTGATTTCCTCCATCTGTGTTGTGGGTCACAGCAGTGGTATGTGGGATTGTTCTGGTTCTATCCTTGGCTATCCATCACTCTCTCTTCTTACGGGGATTTTATTGGGATTGAGTTACAACATCTTATTCTTGTTAGGATCACTTTCCTATCACATTCTCTCCCACTTGGATGTGCTCCTCTCATTTTCTGCCCTGATAGCTTACACATTCCATAAATGGGTGAAGAGTATACCTGGGTCAGAAGTGGCGTGGTTCCCCTCTTCAAATCTTCCGATCTGACTCTCTCATCTATGGAGATATTCTTCGGAAGTATTCAGGAGGTACGCCTGTTCTTCCCTCGCACCAGTCCCTCCTCTTTATCAATGTTGGATTCTAGCTAATCTTGTGAGTGGAGGGAAGTTTGTTTGTTTTGTTTTTGAATTTTGCGCAAAGCTAAACGAGGGCTATCTGTGCTAGCCGTCCCTAATTTAGCAGTGTAAGACTAGAGGGAAGGCAGCTAGTCATCACCACCCACCGCCAACTCTTGGGCTACTCTTTTACCAGCGAATAGTGGGATTGACCGGCACATTATAATGTCCCCACGGCTGAAAGGGCGAGCATGTTTGGTGTGACGGGGATTCGAACCCACGACCCTCTGATTGTGAGTCGAGCGCCCTAACCACCTGACCATGCCGGGCCACAGAGGAAAGTACCGTATTGTAAGTTATAATTTTCCTATACTGAAAATGGATTTCCGATAGGTACTTTCCACTTCTCACACTTCCCATTCTTCCTCCTCACACAGTTCCAGTGCTTCTGTTTTCTGCCAAACTTCAAAGTGATAGTTTGGTAGAGGTGCATAGAGGGAGTCACATACATCACATTAGTGTACTATGCTCCTATTGGTGAAGAGGTGACACATGGACGATTTGCATGAGAGACAGGTTGGAATCCTTGATTCCAGTAGGGGGGGAGTAGAAGGCTTGTGGCATGCGTAAAGAAATGGGGTGCTACTATAGTGTGCAATCTACCGAGACTTTTACACTATAGCGTATGGTCTACTGAGACTTTTACACTTAGTTAAATAGACAAGTCAGGTCAGATGGGGTCTCTATGATCCCTCTGGGGTAGGGGGAATAGGGTTCGGTGGGTCTTGGTAGACTACGGATACTGCGGTAGACCGCATGCTATAGTAGCACCAGAAATGGTTCGCATATAGGAGGCAGCAGTAAATGAGAATCGCTAATCTTGTGATAAGAGAGAAGTACATTTTGGAAATACATTTTCAGTATAGAAAAACTCTAACATTTTGAAAACAGGTTGGTTTTAATGGAGAAGAAGAGTAACTTAGTGAGTCAAATGACCTTCTGTCACTATGATTTTTTTAAATTAATTTCTTAACTTTTAATATATTATTAACAGTGCAAGGTATATTTCTTGTGGCATAAATTAAAAACAAAAATACTGTATGACAGAAGGCCTTTTGGCCCATTAATGTCCAGAGTTATCCAACAGAAATAAAAGAATTCAAACTACCAATACAGTCTATATCATCTGGAAAATGATTTCACAAATTAATAAATCTAACAGGAGAATAAAGTTTACCTAATTACTAACCTTGATGTAGAAATGAATAAATCTAACAGGAGAACAAAGTTTACCTAATTACTTACCTGGATGTAGAAATGAATAAATCTAACAGGAGAACAAAGTTTACCTAATTACTTACCTGGATGTAGAAATTAATAAATCTAACAGGAGAACATAGTTTACCTAATTACTTACCTGGATGTAGAAATTAATAAATCTAACAGCAGAACAAAGTTTACTTAATTACTAACCTGGATGTAGAAATTAATAAATCTAACAGGAGAACAAAGTTTACCTAATTACAAACCTGGATGTCGAAACTAATAAATCTAACAGGAGAACATAGTTTACCTAATTACTAACCTGGATGTAGAAACTAATAAATCTAACAGGAGAACAAAGTTTACCTAATTACTAACCTGGATGTAGAAATTAATAAATCTAACAGGAGAACAAAGTTTACCTAATTACTAACCTGGATGTAGAAATTAATAAATCTAACAGGAGAACAAAGTTTACCTAATTACTAACCTGGATGTAGAAACTAATAAATCTAACAGGAGAACATAATTTACCTATTTACTAACCTGGATGTAGAAATTAATAAATCTAACAGGAGAACATAGTTTACCTAATTACTAACCTGAATGTAGAAACTAATAAATCTAACAGGAGAACATAGTTTACCTATTTACTAACCTGGATGTAGAAATTAATAAATCTAACAGGAGAACATAGTTTACCTATTTACTAACCTGGATGTAAGCTTTTGTATCTTATACTTGTTTACTCTAATATTTAGGATTTCATCACCAAACTTATCCCTTTACCATGGAAAGTTTGTCCAAGGCCTAAATGATTATCTATAATCTGTAAGAATCTAACTTATTAATTAATTAACTATGATTAGGAACTTTATTGAAAGTTCTGTAAGAGTAGATACACAACATCAAGAGGAGTACCCTTATCTAAAAAAGTAAAAGCCCTATCAAAACCTCCAACACATTAATTAGAGAAAATCTCTTTCTGAATCCATTCTGACAATATTGAATCAAATAGAGAATGACGAATAGAAGTGATACTACTGCTTACAATGACTGTAATTTATGGTGTGTCATCATCAGAAACTAGATGGCACCAAATGGTATGAGCCTGCACCTATTTAACATTTGATACTTTCCAGTTCTCAGTGATGATCTATCAAGTAAAGCCTTTGGCAGTACTATGTATATTTCTGTGGTCAGTTAAGTTACATTATAAATTTTCATGAAATATAAGTCTAGATTTTAAAAGAAAAAGTAAGTAGTGTAATATTGTGTCACTGAGAATACATTATTTTTTTTTAAGTTGAATTTTGTTTGTTATGTGTAATTATGAAAGCATTACATGATATTTATTTTATGTAAATTTAATATGAAATAAAAGCCGAATTTTTATGTTTATATTTCTCTAGGAACTCTTAAGATTTGAGCTGGTCAATGTACTGAATTACATCATTCATTAGGAAGAGTGAAGTTGAGAATTCAGGTAAGGTGAAGTGACTCAGTATACTGTGTCTACGATATGATGATTTGTATTAAGATACATGTGTCTAATAATACACATGTATTCTATTTTTTAAATATTTAAGTGTTTCTATTAAAATGTACACAGTGAAGTTACTTGTACATGTTATAATACATTACCATGTAATTTGTATATAAAAATATTATGCACATGTGTTGTGTTCAAGGCTTAGCATTGATTATGAAAATTATATTGCATTAATAAGATATGCTTGTACTACACTGTTATTTATCTTCATCTAGTTTTTATCTAATTGTAAATATGAAAGTTAAAAAAGCCAAGCTTTGCTAGTGATGAATTTTTAATTCTTACTAACATACTGAGAGTGAAGATAAGAAATATTCTCAACATACTTATATTAATTTTTTAAGACCTACCAAAATTGTCCACACAATAGAATCATGTTTATTTTTGTAAAAATATAAATATTTATATGAGAAATTTTATTGTTAGTTTAGTGCTTTGCACAGGAACAGTAGTAAGTTTTATGACATATTTTATTAGATTTTGTAATTTTTTCTGTTATTTAAATTTTAGTTAATTATATATGACATTAGTGCTTTTGATGTATGTTATGTAAAAATTAAATCTTTTTTCCTATATATTTTACAACCAATAATTTTAACATTTTCCAAAAATAGTTGTAGGAGTGGTTGATATTGGCATCAGTAGGTATGCTCTAGAAAAGAATGTCTAAAAAGTAAAAAAAAGAAAGTCAGTTTAAGAAGTTGCCCAAGGCTTTAGTTAACATTTTGGTTGTGAGAACAATACTCAAGGTGACATAACTATTGACATATAAGAAAATTAAAGATATATGTATGTATATTGAATGGAAAAAGCTGTAAGAATTGGTATTAATGTGTTAAGACTTTATGAAAATAATAGCTGTACTAATACCATGATACACTGTTATTTGTACCCTGAAGGGGGAACTTCCCTCAGTAAAAGAAAAAAACAAATCCTTTATGTACTAGAACAGGACCTAAAACGTGAAGTAAAACATCAGAATACACAGTAATAACATACTTAAGTATTGATATTAATTATGTTTACACATCGGTGATTTGGATTAGGTTAAGAATTTATGATGTGTTATTTGTTATTACTGATGAAGTATATTTGGTTATATTGTAGAAGCCTTAAGTCAACATTTTGATCATGAGGACAAGAATATATGCTATTATACAGAGGGTTGAATACATTATATTAAAAGTGTTCCGAAATGGTACTACCTTCGCTCCCTCACATCTCACTCATAGCTATCTTGACCTTCATTTGCTCTCTAGGCATTGGTAAACTTTTATATCCCTATATTTTTTGCATCATTGCAGTAATGTGCTGATCATGTAACCACCCTCCACCAATCCCATTGCACCCTGTATACTAGTGCAGGTAGCTCACTCTACTCTGGCGGCACAATCCTCACTTTCTTGATTGGCATTCTCGTGTATTGACACATGTTTTACGTTCTTCATGTGACTGCACAATTTTTGATTGTGCTGGATCACCAATTAATATCAGATTAAAGTTCAAGTTTCTACTCGTTTGTTTTTGAGATGTGTCTGTTTCCCAATTTCTACTTTGTTCATATGTATTCGGGTCTCTTATGACAGTTGATAATTTTCCTGCCATAAGTAGACAGCAGTTATAACACTAGGCCTCAGTTTCACGATATCTGCTGAGGAAGCACAGACTTTCGTTCATGGGGAGTTCGTGTCTTATGTTCGGTCGGCAATTTTTTCCTTTCAAGATAGGTATTGTTCTTTTTTCCCAGGAGATCTGTGCTAA
>NW_013667336.1:188365-189218 GCF_000517525.1 Limulus polyphemus | reverse complement strand
CTGAAGACGTTTCTGCACTTGAGTGATAGATGATAAAAGATTTCTCCAAAAATGCAAAAGTAAAAGAAAATCAAATGTAAGCATGTGTTGCAGAATGTTATGAGCACCACATTTTGTTTCAGCCATTCTCACTTGATTGCTCTAACAGTCCTAGCAATTCAACCAGTTTTTCATGTACAACTTTTACTGCCTTTTCTCTTGCACTCCACCGTGTTTCTGATTCACACTTGACAGAGATCTTAAGCTCTTCTGCAGTTCGTCCCATTGAGTTGTTGAATGAGCAAAGAAATTATAAATGGCTTCAGTTATACCAAAAAAAAGGTAATAACTGTTGTTTCCTGACTTGCAGCATGAAGACATGTTAAGTTCAAACTATGGTTGTCACAGTTTATAAACACTGCTTTTGGATTTTTGTTCAGAATTCTTTGTTGAACACCTGACAGATGACCTGACATGACAGCAGCATTATCATAACATTGTGTACAACAATCACTTAATAAAATTCCATCCACTTCTAATTTTGTGCTTATTGCTTTCACAATATTAGCAGCGTCTTTTTCCTTTATCTGTATAAAGTCAATAAATGACTCTGACTTCTACTTTTCTTGTCTTAAAGTCAATGTCAACAAACCAGATCACTTGGGCCAATTGCTCACGATGGGCTAAATCAGGTGTGGAATCAAACAGCATACCATAGTATTTGTTTCTACGAGTTGCTGACAAAAAATAATTTTGCACATGTGAAGCCATGAGATTTATAAACTCATTTTGGATTTCAGGAGAAACATAAGATGTTGACATTTGCTTATTTTTAACACGCTCTAAATGCTTTCTCATTACTGGATCATACTTT
>NW_013667336.1:185549-187427 GCF_000517525.1 Limulus polyphemus | reverse complement strand
CCCAGTGCAATGCCTAGCTTAATAGTTAGTATAGGTCTAAGTATGCCTATAATATAGGCTATAATTTGTATGATGATGGACCTAGGGTCTAGTACATTAGTTGGTGTAAGACATGATTTACAATCAGCCAATACAATTACAAACCACTACATTAGGCCTATAATGTTTACTAGATCTAGATCTTTCCTGTTGCATATATTGCCAATCTTGCACACCAGTTAATATGTTACATCAATCTCATATTTTCTTTTTGTTGAACATACACTTACTTGTACATTGTACTCTAAGACTTGTATTTGATTTACAGATGAATGATGGAATAGTGTAATTTACTTCTGAATGTCAATTCGGGCTCACTGTATTTCAGTGGGCGGCTCTTAAAAGTTAAAACTGCAAGTGTAACACACACAAATAATGTAACACTGTGTCATATTAACTTAACGTAGGGCAGTTGCACTATATCCTAGGGGAGGGCATAATTATTAATTAATAAGCATTATAGGCTAGAGGGAATTTTGCACCCCTTCATACCTGTGCCCGGGGGCGACGGCCCCCTCTTGCTACACCACTGAGATGGGAGTACCTGCACTAATATAGAGGGCACAATGAGATTGGTGGAGGGGTCGTCACATGATCAGCACATGTTGCTGCAATGATGCCAAATATATAGGGGTATAAAAAGTACATTTTAATATTTTGATGTTGTTTGGTAGGAGGTGCAATGATTCATCAAATATTGGTGTATCCTAACTTCTTATATAATAATCCAATATACAGTTTATTGACCATTTATAGCAGTACAGCAATGAACATGATAAATTGTTTTAATTGATCTGCAAATCATAAAAGAAAAGGCTTAGTACCGTGACCTTATAATTGTATGTACATTTTATGTCAATGTATCCCATAATGCAGTGTGGCATGGCAGCTAGCAGAATCTGATTCCAAGAGCAATGACGAGTAGAAAGCCTAAGCTAAGTAAAAATGAAACAGAAGAAGCTAAAATTCAAAGCCCTTTAGTACTGTATAGATCAGCAGTGTGGAAATATTTTGGTTTTCCAGTCACTAAATAAAATGGCTTATTGTAAGTTAAAAAACAAAATATAATAACTGTATTTACTTAAGTAAAATTAACTACTTCAAATCCAACCAAGTGGTGTATTTATCATTGGTAAATAAATGTTATTTTATTGAAATGGCTCTGTGTTGATCTAAATATTTAACAGTGATTTTCATGTAACTTAAACAGAGATATGAGGAGGTTTGATGTCTTGTATCATGGCTTATGTATCATATTGTGAGCTAAGTGTATTGCCTCACCCCTATTAGCATTTTGTAGGTAGTGTGATGCCACCAATAGCTGATTGCTTTTGGGAATGGTCCCTGGGACTGAGTCACATGATCTTCTGTACTTGTTTAAATTTGACATAAATTTAATACTTATAACTCTCTATATATTGGGTATATCTTCATGAAATTTGGCAGTCTTTCAGTTAATACTACAAGTCTGTCATTTACAAAAAGCCATATTTCTCAGTGAAGTACTTTTAATAAAATAAAATAAAGTTTTGTCCATGAATATATTGAGTATTTGTTTTGAATAGTCCATGTGCAAAAACTAATTTTCATGTTAAAATTAAAAATACTTTTCGCTATCTCAAAAGTCTCAAATTTCCTTTATGTAATCCCTAAAACTTCGTAAATGCATTTCAAACGTTTTTTTTTTTTTTCACTAAATACTTATAGTTTATATATTATTTTTTCTTCCCTAATCTCAAAATGGGATCGGTCAATTCGATCGACCTCGTAACCACCAAAAAAGAATCGAAATAAACCTAAATTAACCGTCTTTTTTTTTCTAGTATGTAGGCCATAAAA
>NW_013667336.1:165233-184773 GCF_000517525.1 Limulus polyphemus | reverse complement strand
TATATATATATATATATTAATTTTTCGTCATACTTTAATCTGCAATACGTCCGATGACAACAAATAAATAAAACACAAAAAGAGCCATTGTTCTGGACTGAGCTTAATGTTAAGATGCAAAATATGTTAAGTTTTTCACAACTAACAATATACTTTTTTCTTTTATTACCCAATATTTATTTTATGTTTAATGTACTTTTAGACAGTATAGTATATGTAAAGCGTGATGATAACAAAGAAATGTAATAAACGACGTAATTAATTTCCCATTTGATTTCTACTCTGGTAATTAATTTTGTGTTAACATTGTGACTAGTAATAAATGTTAGTCATCTTTCCTCTTCAAATAACGGTAATTAATATTATGTTACAGTTCTTTTTTCATGTTATAATAAACTATACTTTTTCACCACTCTTCTTTTGTGAAGGTTATTAAAAAGTGTCACTCTTCGTCTTACCGTTCTTGTACAAACCAAGTAGTTCACAAAGTATGTTCCGCTCTATTATATATCTTCACAAAGCTATCGTTTTTTTAAAGAGTTTGGCCATTTGCAGAGATTTTTTTATTAAGTTCTTCTTTATTACTTTCCCAAAATCCTTGTGACAGGTATTTTATTTGTATATATATATAAATATATATGTTGAACATGTTTTTTTTCAACAGAGGCGAAAAACCATGAAATTCAAAAAATAATCTGTGAAGTAGAGGCCTGGTGCATTCTTTGATTGGCTGTGCTCTCTGCCGTAGACTGCGGTTCAACTATTTGACGAAATGTCATAACATTATTCACATACCAAAATTAATTTAGGTTATTATATGGTGAAATAAAACGGACTCAAACCACAGATACTTACTTGATGACTGAAAAGTTTCTTTTTGTCACTATATACAGCTTAAAATTTGCTACCCTCCATTTTTCAGACATTTTAGATATTAACAGTTTACTTCATTCTTTTGGATACTACATGGTAGTATAGTTTAAGTTTGTTTAATGACAGCACGTAAATATAATAGAAAACAAATGAAGTTGGAAATGAATAAAATAGAGAAAGAGCTGTATTTCTATATAAACAGAATATTAAAGAATGTATGCCATTTTTTTTCAATGTATGTTTTATCTAATTACTAAAGGCTTACTTATTTTCATCTTATTTTAGTATCATACATTTTATTTTATTTTTTCGTAGCTTAACTTTTGGAGACTATATAGCAGCGTACTCTATCTAAAGTTTTATGAAAACAAACAATGTATTAAATACAAAGAAATTAAGTTAGAAATGAATAAAATAAACAAAGAGATATGTTTCTAAACTGAACATATTGTCAAGGTGAACTTTATGCTAATTTTATCACTGTGATTTTTACTTAAATATTAAGTGTTTACTTGTCTTCATTTTATTTTAATATCCTGCTTTTTTATTTTTACTTTAACTTTTGGACACTGCATGGTAATATTATCTACCTAAAAATTGATGAAAACAAACAAATGTAATACAATGAAATGAATACAATGGAGAAAGAGCTGTGGTTCTATACTAAACATAATGTGAAAGTGAAATATATGATAATTTATCACTGATTTTATTTAAATTTTAAATGTTTGCTTGGTTTTCATTTTATTTCAATATCTTACTTTTTAATTTTTTGTATTTACTTTAACTTTTAGACACTGCATGGCAGTATACTGTATTTAAAAATCTATAAAAACAAACTAATTGGTTTGTTTTTTGTTTGTTTGTTTTTAATTATGCACAAAGCTACACAAGGGCTATCTGTTCTCTGCCCACCACGAGTATCGAAACCCGATTTCTAGCGTTGTAAGTCTGCAGACATACCGCTGTGCCACTGGGGGGCAAACTAATTGGATAAATACAAAGTAAATAAAGTTGGAAATTAATAAAATAAATAAAGCTGTTTTCTCGATTGAACTTAATACTAAGGTGATAAATATGCTAAGCTTCCTCGCTGTATTAATTAATATAACAATTAACAATATACTTGTTACTGATTTCTCTTCTATTACCGAGATTTTTCAAAAGTTTTCTTAGTTTATCTTCTCGACACTTCATGACAATATAATACACGTAAAGTGTGATGATGATTTTTTTAACATTACCTTTAAATATTTATATTTTTCAATCATATAAAATATGAATTATCCGGTCTTCATCTTCGCGAAAAGTGTTTTATATGAGTATCTGAGAGTACTATCTATACGATGAAAATAATGTTGATATTAATAATTAAAGTCAACGATGTAAGGATGATTCTTTAATTTTAGTGTATTTCACATTCTTACTATTTCGCTATCAAGCACTTTATTTTGTTGTTTCATAAAATATTCACTTCAGGTACTGTTTTCTCCTCGTAGTTAGAGAAACTTGCTCAAGTTATTTTAAAAAAAGAACCTCATTCGCTGCAAATCGTTAACTAAGTCGATGTTTTCATTCTTTGTCTAAAGAACATTATTGATTCATATTTATTGGAGATATTTAAAATTATTCTCTATTTGTGTTTCTTGTAGCTTCATTACTAAGTGACATACTTCATTATTCTATGACAAATGAAATTAAGTTTCTGTTTTTATTATTTTGTAGATATAATTACTGAAACATACTAATTTTCCCAGGAAAAAAAGGTAACATTTGCTTTATTGATTCGTGCTTGTTTTAATCAGCATTATTTATTCTAAAATACAACAATTTATACTTTTAGGAAAATAATGAAAATGAAACATCACTGCCTCGATAAATTATAATATTAAATGTGGATGTTCAACTCCTGTTATGGCACAAGAGATATTCTTATTTATTGTTAACCTTTTTCAAGAACTTATGGAAATTTTGGAGTTCTGAATTTCTTGATCAAATGAATTTTATTCATTTACAAAAATATGTTTACGTTAACAATTAAATTATTTAAAATATATTACACACGTTACATCTATTAAAACATTAAAGTGTTGGCTAAAGAAAATGAACCCCAGTGGCTTAAATAGTTATCATTGTTAACAGGAAGTTAATAATTTCCTTCCTCTTTCATCATAAGTAATTATACTATGATGAAGGTTATTAAAAATCTTAGTCATCATTGTTAACAGGAAGTTAATGATTTCCTTCCTCTTTCATCATAAGTAATTATACTATGGTGAAGAAAGTTATTAAAAATCTTAGTCATAATTGTTAACAGGAAGTTAATAATTTTCTTCCTCTTTCATCATAAGTAATTATACTATGGTGAAGAAGGTTATCAAAAATCTTAGTTATCATTGTTAACAGGAAGTTAATGATTTCCTTCCTCTTTCATCATAAGTAATTATACTATGGTGAAGAAGGTTATCAAAAATCTTAGTTATCATTGTTAACAGGAAGTTTCGACTCGCATATTGCGAGTACAGCGCTCAAACCAAAAACCTTGCCAGGTAATCTTTATGATCGACTTACAAAAGTTATATCGGTGTTTTTTAGTACACTTTACAACAACAACACAGTAACACTGTTAAATTATATCTTTTATATAACAAAGAAAACGAGCTTCACTTTTATTTGCAACCTTTCTTGAACACGAAAGCACTGTTGACGTCTTTCATATCCCTCCAACAACACAAAAACATTGATAGCAGTACTAAATGATAGGATGTTCTTTTGTTCGTTTTGCTAGGTGTTTCTCACCAAAATGATATTACTTTCTTATTCAACATGTTTTGTATTCAAAATTATTTCATTACAATATTCAAATAAAAACAAACAACAGTATACACAAACATCTAACGTACTAGTCATAGCTGAACACGAAATGACAATTAGACAGACGGTAAACTAGAAAAAAATATATACAGTTTATAAATCTGATTACTGAAAACTAGGTTTACTCAAATAAGATTGTAGAAATAAAGTGGGTAATTAGACACATAAAAAACTGAAATATCGATAAAAGTACTGAACTTAGCAGAGAAAACGATGTGGTAAATACTTGAAGAACAAATAGTGTCTGAGTTTTTGTAAAGAAAGAAACATAAGAAGACTGCAGTAATAGACTTAGCAGCTGTAAATAATTGAACCAGACGGATAGTTACAGTTATATACTTCAAACTGGACCTTTAGTAAACTAGATTAACGGTAATAGTACTGGACATGTCAACTTCGTGAAATAGAAGAACTGTTCATTACAATTCTTGACAACTAGAAATTTAGAAGAATCGTAAAGTACTAGGTTTTGTAACTGTACACACTAGGTGAACTACAAGAACCGTACATTACTATAGTCTTTTAAACTGCACGTTCGATAAACTACAATAAGAATACAATATTAGACTTGTTAATGGACCATTTAGTAAACTAGAAAAACAGTATAATATTAGAAACTTAGAATGGACATTTAATGAAATAGAAAAAAAAACATACAGTGCTAAACTTTGTAACTGGACACACTTTGTAAACTGGAAGAATATTAACTCTTTCGACACGGGCGCGGTCCCTGGGACCGATTCACATGACCTTCTGTACTCCTATAAAGTTGACATAAATTTAATACTTATAACTCTCTATATATTGGGTATATCTTCAAGAAATTTGGCAGTCTTTCGTTTAATATAACAAGTCTGTCAAATACAAAAGTCATATTTCTTAGTGAAGTACTTTTAATAAAATAAAATAAAGTTTTGTCCATGAATATATTGAGTATTTGTTTTGAATAGTCCGTGTGCAAAAACTAATTTTTCATGTTAAAATTAAAAATACTTTTCGCCAGTATATAAGTTTAAGTTCTTTATTCTAAAATGAAATATATAAAAACATCCTGAATTTCTACTAGTGTAACACACATGACAAATTTTGTCTTAGCATGTCATCATCCCTATTTTATCCATCACCCCTTGAAAATGTATGAAATCAAACTTAAAATGCTCTCTATAAAATCATTATTGCTCAAACAGACCATAATTTTTATGGCCTACATACTAGAAAAAAAAGAAGGTTAATTTAGGTTTATTTCGATTCTTTTTTGTTGGTTACGAGGTCAATCGAATTGACCGATCCCATTTTGAGATTAGGGAAGAAAAATAATATATAAACTATAAGTATTTAGTGAAAAAAAAAAAACGTTTGAAATGCATTTACGAAGTTTTAGGGATTACATAAAGGAAATTTGAGACTTTTGAGATATTAAAATATGGATTATTAGCTAAGATTTTACGCTATTCTAATTGGTATAACATAAACAAAAAGTAGTTTAATAAAATTTTGAATATAAGACAATAAAACCTTGTGTCATGCGCAGTAAAGGGTACATATGCCGATAGGGTTAAAGTACATCTTATGCAATCAAAACTACACTGCAAGACTAGTGTCAAAATGCATAGTTATCGAATAGAGCATGACTGATTGTGGGACAAACTGTAATGATGTGGTAAGGCTCTAATATTGTTTTCATGTAGTGGACTCAACCTCTGTAGTCTAGTAATGTGGACAGTAATATATACTGATAGTGTTAAATATTTACTAAAATGACATTAATGAAGTACATAAGAATATATAAAGATAGTATACAGTATATAATAAAACAGAAAAGATTCACTTGAATGTACACTGGTGATTTGTATATGGATATACACAAACAATGTAATCTTGTAAATTTTTTACTTTGTCTTCAGGAAATGTCTCAGCTAAAGAGACTTGTTGTATCCATTCTTCAGTTCTTACAAGACCAGCTACAAAGTAGTCTTTTTGCTGCTGATGCCAAAGAATGTCTTGAAGGTAACTATGTGAATCATTCATTGTGTATTACTCACACCATGTCAGACTTCTTAGATTCATTGAACTAATGTTTTGTGTACTATGTGCAGAATCCTATTTCTCAAGAGATCTATTTACTAATGAGATGAAACTGTGTGACATAATAAGACAAATATTTTTGTTTACCTTCAAAGGTTTAAGGGTTAGATTCAGTTTCAAGGTCTACTGGTGTGTTTCAAAGCTTAAAGCATGGGTCAAGTCTGATTCTTGAAAGCCAGTTTCCAGATTAACTACTGACAGAAAATTAACAATAGCCAAATCATTGAATTCAGTAGCATAAAATAGCATACTGTATAGAGAAACTGTATCAGAAAAGGAGCATATATGAAACACAACCAAAAATTACAGTACAATTAATAATTATGCTCATGCAGGTAAATTGAAATACACAGATAGAAATGTTTGTTTCTTTTCCATAAGGCAAGGTTGAAAACATTGTATATATTGGGGTGGGGGTGGGGGATTCTGTAGCTATGTGGCATGAGCAGAATAAGAAAGTAGAATTTTCAATTGTGTGTTTTTGCACATGTGCAGTCACTGTAAACATTGACAATTTTGTAACATGAGTTAAAGTTGCAAAACTCCAGTGTTTGTTAACTGATCATTCTAGTATAAAATGATATGAATATTTAATGTATCAGAGAACACGTACACTCCTCTAGCTTCTGGGCCAAGACCAGCCAAAACATTTATTTGTTCTTCTCATTTCTGATAGTAATAAAGCTAATATAAGTTTAGGGTGTATTTATAGATATATTGATTACAAGTCAGGAGAGATAATCATCTCTTTATGCAAATTGCTTGTTAGGCCTCACTTGGAATTCTGTGTAAAATTTCAGCTTCCATATCCCAGAAGGGATCTTATCTTATTGTAAATGGTTCAAAGGAGGGGTAACTAGGATTATTGAGGGGATAAAAATGGTTATCTTACAGGGATAGGTTAAGGTATCTTATTTTCATTTGAGAGAAGAAAGTGAGAAATGGTTTTAATAAAGTTTACAAGATTATCTGGTAGATTGATAGGATAAAGACATCTAATTTCTATATGCCATACATACTCTGAAGATAATAGGACAGGAAGGCACAAGTTAAAGATCTGTAAAATACAGGCTAGGCTCCAGTTAAGACAATTTTATTTTTCTAATAGAGTGTTGGACTTATGGAATGAGCTGCTGTCAGCAGTAGTGGAGACCAGCAATGTACAGGAATTTAAATGGGGATCCATGATTTCCTGAAAAAGTGTGGGCTTAAATTTTTACTTTGTTCAAAGATGGGTATATGAAAACAGTGTTGAAGAGCCAAATGATCCTTTGTCCATATGTTATAACATTCCAATAACTGTGTACTTTGTCTTCTACTTTTCAGTTTATTTTGTGCACTTAGTTGCATAACATTTTGTCCACTGGTTTTCTGAATACAGTTGTCTGAAAAACAGAAGTGTCTTTTTAAACTCTCAGTATAAAGAGAGTTACTCTAATGAGCTGCAAATGTTGGCATCATTTTCAGTGGACAGCAGTTAGTAATATTTAGTCATATTGTTCATGTATAGATGTGTTGTATGAAGTACACATTGCTAATAACAACTCATAATTCTTTTTGTAAAAGTGATAACTGGAACTCACACTTACCCTTTTATCTGAAAGGAATAAATTTATTGAGAAAATATTTTAAGTCCTGTTAAATCCATTTTTTTTATACTGTAAATGTCTTTTGAATGGGTAAAATTTTAAGGTAATTTAAGTTAAATCTATTGAAAATTCAAAGTTAGTAAAAATATTTCAACATTATAAGTTGTAGATGCAAGTGTTTTTTATTTCCTGTTGAGTTAATTGTGTTAAAATGACTTGCTTTGTGTATAAATCAATACATGATGAGTAAAATAACACCATTGCTTTCTAGCCCACAAAGTTTGAAAAGCTCTAGTGAAGAATCAATTTATGTGTAAAGGTGTTTAATTTTCAAGTTTCAGTGTCTTAACTTTGTTACACATACATAAAATGCATATAGACCTAAGTTATAAGAAAAAATATTTAATACATTTTTTTATGATCTTGTAGTAGCCATACACTGTTTGGAAACAGTTTTTGGAGTAAAGTTCAATGATCCTTCAGTAGCTGGTCTTCTTGTATCTCGACCACTTTTAGATATTTTTACAGAAGTTGTCAGAACTGAACAGCCTCTTGTAAGTATTGTTGTTTTTTTGTATTAATTTTGGAATTTTTAAGTGTCAGTCTACAATTCTTGAATGTAATATTATACTACACTTAATGTCATTTAAAGTTATGCTGGTTAACATTTTCAGCTAATGTATTGACATGAATGGGCTAATGAGAGCTGATGTAACATGAACTGGTCATAATATGAGTATTATTAATTAATATGATATAGAATGTTGTGTTCACACAAAAGATGTATTTACAAAGTCACAAAAATAATTAAGTTACCAGGAAATGCACTCACTTTTACTGAAAGAGTCATGTGGAAGTGGTGAACCCTAATTTGAGATTTCATTATCATCTCTTTTAGAGTTCCAATTTGCACAGATCTGGTGTTTTGAATCTCTCTTTTGCCTCTAGTTGGTTTAACCCATTCAGGCTATTTTGACTGCATATTCACAGTTTAACTGTCAAAAGTTAATATAAAGATATAATTAATATTTTTGCAATAGTTTTTTTTAGTCAGAAACATTGTAAAATTGGCATTTTAGCATTATATAATGCTTATCTTAAAATGCTGAATCTTCCATTTATGTCTGGGTCACTAAACATTACACATCTAGATTTATTTATTTATTTTATTGGCTCTTAAGCTTATATTTTCTTTACCAAATCAAATTTTAACATTTTTGGTTAACATTTAACTTCTTATATAAATAAGGTCTTTACATAAATAACATAGCTCAAGAATATAGTAGAGATAAGTATTTCTTTGTATTATATTTTACTATTGAAATTTTATGTTAAAATTTACTTTAAACCTCTTTCTCAGTAGAGGCATACATTAATAACCTTAACTTGGTGCTGAGCACTGCAGTTATTGTGCTCTAACAGGTTTAATCTTTTTTTTTTTATAAGCAGAAAAGCTTGCAAAAGAAGAAGGCTATAAATTTGTCTGTGTATACAACATTTTGGACTGTTTTGAAAGTTCTTGTCTATACTTTATTTCTTAATGCTCTAGAATAATTTTAAGACATATATATATGTGTGTACATTTTCTGTGTTATGTGTCATGGAATAAAAGTTTTAAAAAATATTTTATTTGTTTAATACTTTTATATTATACTGAAAATATACTGTGTTAAAGATAAAAAAATAGATAATGCTTTTATTATTTATCATAAACATGATATCATTTCTACTTTGTAAGTCTTTACCAAAGACAAAGTCATCCGTGAACCTAGAAGTATACTGCCAGGATTCTCTCATGCCAAAGCAAATAAAAAAAGTCACACACAAAAGTTTCACTCCTACTGTCATAGAGAATGGAAGTTGGCACATGGAAGAAGCCAGTTCCAGTGATGTTGATAATAATCACTCCATGATGCAACCCTTGGCTCTGACTAATAAGGAAAAAGACAGGCTTAGTGATCCACCATCTCCAGCAGAATCTCCACCCTTTCTGGAGAATGATTACAGAACCCTAGATGAATTGAACTTCAGTGAACCTACAAGACCCCTGGATCTGTCTCGGGAAACCACTAAACATACTCTTGAAAGGTTACCACCAAAAGGTGGCTGTGTGCAGTGTGGTCGAGAAGGACGACTAACAAAACGAGGTCGACCACACGAAAGCTACTTCGGTTGTAAATTATGCAAGGTACACCTTTGTAGGAAAAGGAATTGTTTTGAAGTTTGGCACACCGTGTGTTGAAATTTGTATAAGTATATGTTATAAAAATGCCTTCACATCCCTTTTCAACTTTTCCATAATGATAGTCAAAATGTAAAAGGCATTGTTGTCGTTGACTAGTTTAATCATTATTCCATGAAACCATTTAGTCTCATAATGAAAAAAACCTCAAAGATTTACTTACACATGATAATTTATCAGAAGAAAGCCTTTATTGTTATATTGTGTTAATTTTGTCTGAAAGTTTTAGCGACATTGCAAAATGTGACCAGATTATTGGTTGTTCTTGATTACTGCTTTTTCCAGACATGTAATTTATGCTTTTAAATGTTCGTATTGTCTGTATCCTTCATATTCATCTGTTTTACATAGCTAATTTTACTTTCACTTTAGCATATTATTAATAAATAATTATTCTTTCAGAACAAAATCTCCATAAAACTCATCTTTTTTTGACATAAGTAATTTCATGGAGTGAAAAAGTGCTACCTACATATGAGCAAAACAGATACAGAATTTTCATTAATCGAGAGAGTGCTGACATTTTTCCATTTAATTTTTAAAATGACGTGAGTAGATTTCCCAATTCATGGAAGAAATGTTTTAGAACATTTCACTTGTCAATGGAAAAGAAAAACTTGATTTTACAGATGATTTCTTGCACATCTCAGCTGCTTAAAGGTAATACTGTTATATGCTTTGTAGAACTTTCCAAAAATATGAAAAGAATGCTGAATGCATTGCATTAAACACAAGCATTGTTATTAAAAATACATTGTTTTGTTAATGTTATTATTTTATATACCTAAACAAGGCATACTGTCCCTCTGAATTAGAGTTAAATTAATGTGGTTGGAATTTATTCATGTTTATCATTTTATTCATAAATTTTATATTTTGAATTTTTTCAGTGCTATTATAGTAATGAAATATCTTAATATGAAATTGAAACTGTCGGTTAGGTTTTTACATAATATAAAAACCAGTGCTGAAACTTTTGTATTTCTCATAAGTCAATACTCTTTTAAAGGGCAGAAATAAACATTAACAAAAATGATTATACTAAAATTGTCTTAATCACTAATATTAAGAAAAACAGAAAAATTATATTAAATTTTTAACTTTTTTTGGGCACATTCCAAAAAAGAAGTTAAAATTTCTGACATTATTTTTGTCATATTGTGTTTCCATTAAGAAAGCAATATTTTACATATCAATTAAGTAATTTTTAAATAAGTGAGAATTTACCTTTTATTTATTGGAGACTGGTACATATTTAAGTGTCATAGTATTTAAACAAATATCTGTTGTAATCAAAAAAGCTACAGGATTGATATAAAAAAACTTTATGTAATGCAGTGATGAAAATACATTTTATTCCTTATTACATGTAATTTAATTATTTAAAAAATGTTCTAAATAATAACCCATGATTGACTGCCTTGGTATTTAACCAGGGCAAGCAGTCTTTTATTGAGACTGTGTATAAATAAGATAGTTTTTATGTGACCTGTATTTTCTGACATCTGTGTAAATGAAAAATAATGCTTTTACATTAGTTTTGAATTCTCTGATATTGATAATTTTTCAAACAATTCTTTTCTCTGCTATAATTTTACAAGAGATTCATAGAAAAAACTGTCATAAAGACCAGTCGTATCAATTTACTTAGTACATAAAAGCTTTTAAAAAAACCTTTCCACATCAGTTTTGAAACAGGCATAAGAGTGCACTGATTACTGGTGGATTGCCAATTTCTTTTAAAGGCCCTGGATTAATTTTTGCTGTTTAAAATAATATTTCTGTCATTTACATTTAGCGAGCTTCCTTGGTGACTCAGCAGTAAATCTGAGGGATTCTATACACGTGATGGACACAACACAGATAGTTCATTGTGTAGCTTTGTGCTTAACAACAAACAAACTTTTAGGGAAAATGTCCCTTATTTGTAACTCAATAAATTATAACCTACATAAGTACAAGGTGGCAATAAGAATAATAAAGGGTAGAGAAGTGACCTAGCCTTTGGTATTGCAAATTTTACAGATTTTTCAGCCACTTTCCACTCTCATACCTGTTTATAGCCGAGGGTAAAAATCATTATTTGCCATATGTGTTTATTAAAACAAATCATATCATTAGACACCTTTTTCAAGTAACATCTGTGTCTAGTGTCTCCATTAGAAAATTGTTTGATGTTACATAAGTTGAGTAAGAATTAAACAGGTGTATGCATAGTAGAACTAAAAATTCGAACTTGGTGATGTAAAAAGAAATCATGTATTTGAACTGTGTATGTATCTTTTGTTTGTCAATTGTAAAGCTATGTTTTTGTTTTCATGTAGTCTTTGGTTATTATAGTTGACACTTCATCAGAGTAATTTTGATACATTAAGTGACGTAGTGCCAAATGAAAGAGTGCTAAAATGTCTTTACAGTGTGGTTTTTAAAGTGTGATTGGAAACTTGGAAAGGATAACATATCATGAAAACATGCTTTTTGAAAGTTATTTTGTTAATCTATAAAGGAACACAGAGTTGGTTTTTATGTTTACACTTATCTAAGTGTGCAATTGAAAATTATATGCCAATCAACTGGTTTTATTGTGTGGAATTTCATATTAGGGTTGTATGGATTCATAAGTTGTGTAAAGAGGTTCTATCTTTATATCTTTATTGTTTGTAATAGCTTAACTAAGTTCAAAGTAAATAAGCTATATCAGATACAAAACTTCCATTATGATACATAACCTCCTCTCACTTATAATTTTCTTGATTCATTGTTGCCTTCCGTATGCAAACTTTTTCGTTCGACAATAGCCTTGAGACTCCCATCTAAAATCACACGTTTCCATGTGAATGATGATGTGATATTTCTCACATATAATTTTCTTGATTCATTGTTGCCCTTTGTATGCAAACTTTTTCACTTGCCAATAGCCTTGAGACTCCCATCTAAAATCACGTTTCCATGTGAATGATAATATGATTTGCTGCACTGTCACATGCAAATAAGCATAACACACCCTCCTAGCACAGCCTGCTCCCTCTATCATTATATATATATATATATATATATATAGATATATACTGATTATTTAATCATCACTTATAAATTTGGCACTCATTTGTAAAGACGTGATTTTTTCACTCATGAACTTTTAAGATATTTTAATTTTCCAACATTTGTACACTTGCAAATTTTGTGGCCTTTTATTTCCACATTATTAATTCACAAGTGAAGGTAACTTCCACTTTGGCTGGTGTGGGACAACAAGACGTTGTTCATGCTAGACGAACAATTAAATTGGCATTGGGTTTGTCTTTGTTTGTTGAGGAAGTGATGACTATTGTGCAATGGGAAATGGAGTCTTTCATGTGACTGGGATCTTCTTCTGGACCTAATATACCTCATCCTATGTATCCTGTTGATGACAAAGGGGATTTTGACAGTTTTTCTCACCACCTACCATTACCAAATCTTCTACCCATGCTGGTGTGGATCTACCTAGGCCTTTTGCATAACTTCAAGACATGGTTTCTCAGGTATGTTACTTTATCTCTCCTGACTTGTATGATTGTTTTCCTTCACTTCTTAATTCTTTCCCTGCTTCTGACTTTTATGTTTGTCCTCCCTCTCCAGATATTCCAGCCCATATTGGATCATTTTTATCTCAACTTCTGGTGCATGCCTGCCTTGTCCTTCTTACCGTGTTGCCACATATGCCTGGACTTAACATCAAATTGTGTTCCTTTTCTTGGACTCCCAAACTCTTGAGTCTCTTCTTAAGACTTAAGGGTCAGATCATCTATCTTCTGTTTGAGTTTTTTCAGGCTTAATTTTTCTACTTTCATCTTTCACTCACTACCCTTTTACACTATCTTTCCTCCATCCACCTTCTTTCAGAGGCAATCTACTATTCCCCTGAGGGGTTTTGGGTGTACACTCATTCACTTCTTTACTTGATGTGTTTATCTTCCTCAGCCTTCTCACTTCATACTTGGTTGATTCATTGCTGGATTTGTTGGGGTGGGATGCCTGTCTTATTCAAGTGCATTTGCTTCCTTCTTATTTGATTCTTTTGTCTGGCACATTTCCTTCACCAGTGTGTTTTTAGTGGTGTACCTGAATCTCTGAAGTTGCAAGTTGAGGCTGCACACCAACATTCTTCCTTATCCTCACTTGTTTCTCGTCTCTCTCAGACTCTTTCTTTATTCCTTTTTGTTTTTTGTCCTCCTGCTTCCTCTGTTTGTATACTTCAGCGCTGTAAGTCTCTGCAGTGACTATTTAGCTCAGTTTGCAAATTTTGGAGTCCAACTGATGCCAATCATTTGGTGTTGCAGGTTGTTTTGTCAGAGGGCCTTGCACTTCATTTTTCCACTTCTCTTCTTGTTACTTTCCTTCCAATAAGGAAATAATCTAATAATCTGTCAGAGGCAGTGTCAGACCTATCAGTCAATGATGCTATCAAACAGGTTTCTCCTCTTTCTCATTCTCATTTCCTCTTCATCCAGATTTTACCTTCAGTTGGTTCATCGAGGTCAGGTTTACTAGTTCTATGCTCACTCTTTTACTCTTGCATCAGCCCCATACATTTTTTGTCAAGTAGTTTGCTTTTGCTTGTCACATTCATGGCTTGGGATTATGATCCCACCATTACAAGGATGACTGGCTTCTTTTAGTTCCATCTCAACACCATTACACTTCCTCCATTTGAACCTTTGCCTCCTGTTCTTCTACCATCTCTCCCTTAAAACCCATTTCCTCCTCCTTTTTGCCCATGGTTGTTGACATTCTGACATGTATGCCATTGATTCTTCACACATTTTTTTTTTCCATTGTTCTTATGTCATTCTTTATCCTGATTGTGCTTTTCTCCTTAAAAAGATTTCCAATATGCGAGGGTAACATTGCATTTTTTCCATCTCTTTTTCTCACTCTGATCCTGATTGCATATTCTATCCATTATTTGGCCTGCAATGCTCCTATCTCTTCATTTCTTGGAATCCATCTTCCACATGCAGTTTTTCTCCCATCACCCTTACTGGATGGTTTCATCAACTCATCTGTCATATTCTTCTTTGGATGGGGATGTCTACTGGTTCTTCCAGGCGTTGGGTGTCCTCACATAAATTCTGGTACCTTACACACTTTTTTAGCTGCTCACTTCCATTGTCCATTAGAGAAGATTGATCAGGTTGGCATATAGACAATCTCACACACTATATCCATCATCTGGTCATTCCTTTGTGGAGATATTGGTTTCTTCTGGTCACCATTCTGCATGCCTCTTACTGGCTCTGATGGGGTAAGTTTTTTCTCTTCCCTCTCATCCTTCACTGTATCCCACTCAATGACAAGTGGTGCCTGTCAGGGTATACTTATCCAAAATCTGCAAAGTGTAGGGTCATCAAAGCCTGATATAGCACTCAATTATGAAATAGGGTGTTCTACAAGATGCTAGAGGTATCCTTGCTGTGCTCATTCTCTTAAACAAGGCCCAATGCACATCATACCCTCTCATGGACTACCATGAGTACAGAAGTCACAGGTAACTGCTGCCAATCCTCTATGCCTAGTTTGAAATCTAGTGCTGGCCTGCTTTTAAAAAGAGGATTTTTGTGGTCACCCATTGCACTGTCAAATAGTAATGCATGCCTCTGAGTTCCCCAATGCAATTTCACTCCCCTTCTGGAGGAGCATAGGAATCCTTGCTACTTACTAGTTCCTGTGGTAGTGGACCATAGAGGATTTCTCTTGATTGTAACTAGTTCCTCTCAGTATAGAGTAGGATAGTGATGATCTGTTGGTGCACTTCTGGTGCATCTTTTCTTGTCTAATCTCAAAGTGATGATTGAACAATTAGTATAGGAGCCAGCTGTGCTAGGAGAATGTTTCATGTGTCACACTCATGTTGGTGGAGGGTTGTCGCATGTTTATTTGTATACAACAGTGTGGCAATGTCACGTGGTAACACATGATTTTAGGTAGGAGTCATCGAGCCTAGTAGTAAGCAAAAAAGTTTGCATATAGAGAGAAGCACTGAACTTTAAAAGCTATATGTGAGAAGGGGTAAGTATCTATCAGAAATGTATTTTCAGTTTTGGAAAATATTAAAGTTTGAATAATGTAAAACATTTATAAAAAATTCATTGCAAAATGACAGCACATAGTTTTATAACACTCAGTAAAAATATTGCTTATTGATGGTCAAAAATATATTTCTTTTAAATATCCAATTATGATGGCAAACATCACACAAAAGAAGGCAATTTTAGTGTAAATATGTCTTCTTAAGAGTTAATAATACAACTGAGTTTGATATACTGGCCTTTGCAGAAAATATATCTGTGTGTGTAAAATATGTAGCCTTAGAAGCAAGATAAAACATGGTAAGATTATATTTAATACTTCATTCTTAGTCAGCCAAATAGAAGTTTTCAACAAGAAAAAATTTTTTTGTTGTAAGAGGCATTAGTTAAAAAAAACTATCAACTTATTGAGCTTTATTATTTAGTAAAATTCCAATCTTTAAATTGAATCAGTTACAAATATAATGTGTCAGACTAAATTTCAAGATGTTTCTGTGATTAGAATACGGAAATTACTGGTTAAAAACAAAACTTATGGTTCAGATTAAATCTACTTACTGTTTTCTTTAGCTACATACACCATATGTGATACATTAAACTCTTCAAATTCGATAGACCTCAATGAATAAGAATAGGCTTGTATAGTTGAAAAATCTTTTGAAAAGTTTAATAAGATATTTGTGGCAACTTCCAGGTTTATACACATCCAACTCTTCCCTTAAATCTATGGGGATTTTGAATTTTTTAAAAATTTTATTCAGTAACTTATAATTGGTATGTTAATGAATAAACAGTAAGGACATTTTCAGAAGATTTTATTAACTATACAGAAATAAAACACCTAATACATGATTTTGTGACTACCCACTGAATTACAGAAAGTGAGTTCGACAGAATTGATTCATCTACAATCCTATGGAAATACAGATATGTTGATGAGGGTTGGAGAAAATTATTGAACGTTTTATTTTAGACCTAGCTTTGAAAAATGCTCATTTTGTATGTGTCTATATATCATTTGTTTGTGTTATGGGACACCTGCTTGTTATTGGGTTTTAAAGTTTCTTTGGAGATAGGTAGGTGTATGTAAAAAAATATGTGCGTGTGTTTATAACTTAAAGTTTATTTAACATTTTATGTGTCAGGAAGTGGAAGATAAATATGTCCAAATTATGAAATGATTACTATTTTAAAGCACTTGTACTTAAATTACAGGTATCAAGATGATAAAAGATTTATTAAGTGTTCTGTTTGAGTTTAATTTTTACAGCATGTACTGTACTAAGACTAAAGAAGATATTTGCTCTATTCAACACGTAACTAATAGAATTAGCATTGGCTCAAAATGTTAGGCTTGCTGTTTTTAGCTTAATCTTTCATTTCAATTGTATGTATGTATTGTTGTGAACAAAATACCCCAAAGTTACAGGTCTAACATTTTCCCCTCAATCTTAGCACACGAGCACAACACAAGAAGAAAACCACTAGATTAACCCTACTCATGATATCTCAGGCAGTTACTTTTCTCATATGAAATTCTGTTACTATGGGAAACTTTATCTGTTTTATAAAAAAAAAGAAATATAGAGTTAGTTATATACCTAAAACTGCACAGGTGACAAAGATATCAAAACTTAAATAATAGGTTGAGCAATTGCCAAGTTTTTGATATTTGTCTTTAAAGAAGGATGACGTTTTCAAGCTAGCGCTCTTCATCAGATGGTACAGCTTACAATAAAGGTGCATAAGACTTTGTTTTAAGCTGTACTGTCTGATAAAGAGTGCTAGCTCTAAACTTTGTCCTTCTTTAAATAATAATAACAATAAAAAAACTTGACGATTGTTCATCCTGCTATATAAGCTTTATTTGTTTACCATGGTAAACCCCTTATATACATGCTTGTAAACAGAATTTGGTTTATATAGGATGAACAATATAGGTTTCCAATAAGAATGGTTTCTCTCAGTACCAGAACTTTTCACATCAGCTGGGTTACAATATATAAAGCTGTGGTTGAAAAGCTATTTACATCAGTCATTTATGAGACAAGTTAAATGCATTAGTTTCAATCTGATGAGCTCTAGTATTGAACAAAACGTCACTAGTAGCATACTCATGTAATTGAAATGTTTTTACACTTCTTACTAGAAACTTCTCTTGGGTCATTAAAGTATGCTGTGGTTTAAGTTATGACCATTTTTTTTGTAATATAGTATCAGAGACAAGCTACTATTCAATGTTGTATCCACTGCTCTTGCTGTTCTATGCCCTAACACTTAATGATATTTGTAATACTTCATATGGCATGCATCTTATTTGGTTTTTATAAGTTTATTAACAGAAAAAAAAAGTTTTGGTTTATAACATAGGTTTGCCTAGTATAGCTTCTGCAATTACATTGCTACCAGGAGGTTGGTTGATGTTCTGATTCTAGAATAAACCATATTCTGTGCCAAAATGAAGGCAGATTTTGACTAGTAAATTGGTAGGGTCATGGTAACTGTAGTCACAAGATGAAATTAGATTTTATGTATTTATTAAGCAGTAAATCAAGGCTTTGTTTTTGTAATGATTCAGATTAAGTTATATTTAACAATAAGTGATGTGTGTAGAAATTGTATATGTATTTTGTTTAAGCATCATATATAGATATAGACTAAAGCTGTTCTGGCTACTTAAACCATTATGCATATCCTCGAAATTCGTACTGATCTTGAACATTTTTGCTAGGTTTAGTACATCTGAATTATAAAACTCATTCTGTTTAACATAGTTTTTGTTCATAAAATATTGTACTTTTTCCCTTCACCAAAACACACTAATAGGTAATTATAAGTTTATGGACATGTAGTCATATCTTATTCAGTAATGTTGAAGTAACTACATACTGAAAACTATTGTTGAGAATTGTGCAACAAATATATTCTCTAACCAACGTGGATAGTTACTTAACTCTTTGATCACTCAGATTTTAGAGAATTTATGTAGTGTGGAATTTGTTATAGTTTCATTCATGCTAGTTTCCCGACTTTCTTAAGAGTTATTATTATTACAGTTTACCTAATGATTTCAGTACAGTGTGTTAAAGTTTCCAAAATTGTAATTTATTTGCACTCAACTTCTAATTTAAACTCTTATAGCTGATGCATTGAAGTTTCCATTTATTATCACATTAAATAGCTTTCTAAGCATTCTCTCCAAATGGTTAACATTGCATTTGTTTCTCAAGCTTTCAGATAATAATGTCATGGTTAACCACTATGTGGTTCTAGTACATTTTGGAACTAACAGTTCTAATTAACAATACGAGACTCATATTTTGTGCATAGTTATTAGTTCTGAATATTCCAAGGGAAAAGCATTCCCTACTTTAGTGTTTTACAACTTGTATTGTTAGTAATGTTTGTAGAACTTGTTCATTCATCTTTGTACAACCAAAGAACTATTTGTGCTTCTGTTCACTACAGTTAAATTTCTGTATAGTTTTTTAATTTAAAAAAAAAGTGTTTGGGTTTTATTGAAATTTCTCTCACAAACTCCATCTCTTTTAAAACATTGTTAACAGAGTTTATGTTAAAAACTTGTTTTACAGGACTGCATTGTGGTTTTATTCAAAACTTGAGTTGTATTTGTTAGTTTCTAATAACTTGTTAGTATTAAGAGTTTGTACAGTGGTGAATTTATACAACTTATTTTGGGTATTTTAGCTATATATATATATATATATATATATATATATATATATATATATACACCACCACCACCTATATATATATATATATATATATATATATACAATACATAT
>NW_013667336.1:162716-165166 GCF_000517525.1 Limulus polyphemus | reverse complement strand
TATATATATATATATATATATATATATATACACACCCACCCACCCATATACAAGTATATATAGTTTCCAGATATAATTGTACAAAACAGCAGCCATATATTGATAATTCTCTGGTGCTAACAAATCACTTATTTACATTGTTATTGCTATCATGCTGCTGTCATCCATGCTAACTTAAAGTTTATTTGCTGCAGTGTTTATCAGTGCCTTTACCTAATATGTAAATACATTAATATACTCAGTACTGTTTCCAAAGATTTTTAATAAAGAATATATCAACATGTGAAGCTCAAGTGTTATTTTTATAAATATATAGACACACACACTAGCATATTTAACTCAAATGTAAGTACACTGTAACAACTGATAATAAAGGGCATTATACTAATCAATTTTTGTCAAGGATTAATCAGTCGGTTCCAGTAAATACTTGTCTACAAGTGATATTAATGCTTAGTTATTATTTTCATCAGCAGTATGTAACAACCATGTTATGTTGAACTCCATAAATCTGTAATATAAACATGACCCTGGATTTCAAATTTTGAAAGCAGGTTTGTATACCCATAAATTTTGGTATGTGTGAGAGTGCATGATTATAAAGACAAATGTAAGTAATGATTAAATGAACAGTTGCATCCGAGCACTTTCAGAAGTGGATATATGAATGTTTGAAAATGGACTCAGTATCATGTCACTCAATTTTTGAAAGTGTCTCATACAACAAACAATTATGAAAGTAGTGGCAGGGTCAAAAAGACAATATGAATTGCAGAACACAGGTGTAGAATTTTTACACAGACAGCTTGCAGATGGCTGGTGAGATGTCTAGAACAGCTTTTATCCACATACTTCTGACACTGAGACACATGCAGGAATGTTTAAGATGGAACTAGGTGATTGGATACCAGAATCTGTCTTGCATATATATATATATATATATTGACAGGCACACCAGGGTGTGGAAACTGGTAAATGTTTTGCAACATGCTATGGCAAGAAACACATTGAATATTTGTTGTTGCAGTATATTGTACAACATAAATACAAGGATGTTCTGTCATGGTGTGAGCATCACTAAGATGGGCCTCCATGTCATCCAGAACAGAACACACCACTGGAGTTAGGTACTAAACAAAATTCTACATCTGGTTCAGTTGAGCCATACTTCATCTCTGGTTGACATCAGTGCTCTGCTCACAAAGAGCAAGAATCAAAACTGCTTATCCTGAACATGAAGTAATTTCAGAAGATGGATTGGCTAGCAGTATCTCCTGATCAGAGCCTTACTGAACATACTTTGAACATGCTACAAATATAACAGTATCCTATACAAAGTAATCCAGCATTATGGAGAAGTTTCAGTACCCCTTTATCCAAGAACAGGTCAAGATTCAACAACAGTGTATAGCACCAGGTTAGCACAATGTACAGGCACTGCAAGTGTTATTGTGTCTAATGACACACACAGTACTAATCACATGTAGACAGTGATTGACTTAATAAATTGAATTTTTACACCCTTTTTTATTTATTGAAGGTGGAGCACTTTCCATTGTTACTGCAATTTCTTTCATGACTTAAATCATCCTTTCTGTAATTCATCATTTTCAATACGTTAACCTATGTTAACACCATCAGTCATTCATTAAATAGCATAATATTAACTTTCTTTGTTGGAAAACTTGATCCTTAGCAAAAGTTGAAATATATATGAATATATATTGTCAAACATGTCATATTATTCAGGGAATAGTTTCTCAATCAAGTCAACACACCTTATAAAAGCATAAGAAAATACTACAAGTCTCTCTTAGACTTCCTGCCTGAAAGAAAAAAGGTTCAACAGATGTGTAGTAGTAGTAGTAGGGCCATTCAGTTAAGGTAAATGATTATGTCCCTGTTGCTGACACAGTTCTTTCATAAAATCATTCCCCAAAACGACTTGTTTTTTACTGTATGATATACTATGAAACAAACTGTTGTGATTTGATTGGATAAATGTATTGTACACCTTTAATATTTGTGTACACTATCATTGAAGGGTGGAGCATCTTGTTAATTGGTTCTTCATAAAACTATACTTTAACTGAAAATAAAATTAGTTATCTAATTGTATTTAACATTTTAAAATGATAAATGGTTGTGTAGATAGAAAAAAAGCAATATATTTGAAATTTGTTTTCACCTGCCATTTCGATTAATTTTTATTTCGTAGAAAGAAAGTTTAGATAATTTCATAGGAGTGTTATTTTAATATGTAAATCCAGCAAACTTGAGGAAACCCAACAATTTACATAACCAGAGTGAAGTGATAGTTATATAACTTTTTTTATTATTATTATTACAAATTAAGATAAGCTAGGCATCTGTTACTAGCATAAAAATGCTGCAAAAAATGGCTGAAATAAATTGAATAAATAAAGTTGTTTAACAACAAGTAAAAGCTT
>NW_013667336.1:158353-162281 GCF_000517525.1 Limulus polyphemus | reverse complement strand
TTCCCATTATTACTGGACTGTACAATATTTCTTCTATGTTTGAAGCTTATTTGTGTTGCAGAAGGTTGGACAGTCCAATTAGAACAATGTTTCTGCCCAAAGCAGCTAGAGATGACGTTTCACATCAGCTTTGACCAATCTTCTACACTAAAAGAAACTGGCTGATAGCATGGAAATACACCTGTTTCAACAACAGCTTGATAATTCAGGTGTTGGTTCTTCGAAGTAAAACTATGTTGTAGTAACAACTCAAATGTGCTTTATTCAACTGAAAGTCAAGTATAATACAGTTTAGTTTATCAGAATATTTGAAGGTTTAATTTTTGTTGATATGTGAACTTACCGAGTGAGAGAAATTACTAATAGAGATATATTAAATGAAGATTCCAGTAATACTATTGACAGCCATCTTTATTAGAATGGCCTGTAGTAAGCAAAATCTGCTGGAACAGACTGGTACTACAGATTCATGTCATAATCATTACAATGTTGAGTAGAATACAGAGCTACAAGGATATCCATGGGTTTGGCCAGAATACAATAAAGACATATTACCATCAGTCTGTACACAACTGAAATTTACATCAATATCACAACTGACTTAAATGTACAACAAAAATGAAGTAACCATTCCAGAGGTTATTAAAATACAACACTGGAAGGTTCCCTAAAACTCAATGCTGGTGCCAGGCCTTGGAGAGTATGCACAAAAACTGGACGAAGGAACTGAGCATCAACTCATACAACAGTATGTATTCATTTTATGTGAGGATAAGTGTTATAGCTGAGCTTGCATAAACAAAAGCTAAAATATTTTTGAAATTTCAGTGGTTAAAAAACTTTAAAAAAATTAGAATACACTTAAAAGACCATTTAACCAGCATGGCAAGCTGACTTCGTTTTTAATATTTAGGTAATGCTAGTTTAATATTTTATCTTTTTACTCTTAAAAATATCAACTGTCTCACTTTTAAATTTGACTAAAAAAAATAAATGTTTAATGACTGTCTTGATATTATAAATTTTAACCATAAAAAAAATCAATATCTTATAGATAGAACACCATCTACTACGTAATTTTAGTCTTTTTATATAACACACTTTGTCAGGTGGTCAAAACCATTAAACAGAAGACACAATTACATAGAAAATTCACTGAGGTACAAACACCACCAAAATATTTTACCTTTTGACTAATACTTTCAATTCTCATATCACATCTAGCTTATAATTAAAGAAAACAAGAGATTCTGATAATTATACAATAACTACATAACTTTATTATCTAATCATATTGTTAAAAAAAATCCAAGTTCATAAGTTGGTAAAAAAATTAACTTTGTTTGGTTCACCAAGTAGCTGGTGAACTCAACAACAAAAGATAAATCTAACTATTTACACTTAAGAGGAACTTGTCATGGAAACTAGCTGAGCTATTTAATACTTTTCTCAGACAACATGAGCATTATACAAATGAACAAGACAAGAACAAAAAAAAACATACTAATTATGAAGCTAGGCCTGTTTGTACACAATTAACTGTCCATTACATATCTCTACACAAAACTAGAAAGTAATATACAGACGATTTCCTACACTGCACTTCACACTTGGGAATTTACCCAAGAAAACTACATGCCATGTGTTAACTACGATGCTGTCTCGTGTTTGTTCATTTACAATTAGATCTTACATGAAAGAAAAAAAAAAAAATTAAAATGTCCATGCAGACGTTTTTTAAATATTTGGGCAACCAATGATTACTTAAGTATTGGTGCTATTTTAACAAAAATAAAGGTTGCAAGTTTGCAGCAAAATACAGCTTGATTGTTACACTACTGTATTGATGGAAGTACACAGTTTGATGGCAAAAAGTCAGTGAACCTCGTCCTTTGTTGATGACAGAGAGAGACAATGTTCTATACCAGGCACCATCACAGCAGCCATGGTAAAAATTACAAGCTGCTTGAGATTTTTTCTTTCAAAGAAAGAACACTTCGTACTGATATGACCATTTCATTCTTTATTCCGACATGACAAGCTTGTTTCCTGTACTCAGATATTTGCATTCATACAGTCTACTTAACATGTTTTGAAAAAGCTCTCAAGTGATTCTTTCAGCACCTCAACAAGCTAAATCACAACACTTTCTTCTGAGGAATTGACAAGAGTGATTGTGGAGCATTCCAACTTCACGCCTTGCATGCAATAAACTCTTGACAGGTTTTTCCAAGCAAGTGACAATATAGGTGTGAAATAAAGGGTAGGGAGTAGGACTGACAGTTACTACTGTCACACCATCACTACCTCCTCCTCTCCACAAAACAAAAAACGAAACTGATCTATCATTGTCTGCACCGAGTCCTCTAAGTGTGGCCTCATCCGTTCAAACATCCCCATGTCATTAAACTCTAGAGGCAAGAGTGTGGGCCACCAGCAGATTGCCAGGTTTTTACTGTCCATACTGTTCAATCTGCAATTCTCAGCAACCCTAATAAATATATAAATTTTCAAATATATGAAAAAGTCCACTAAAACCTGGAAGTTACTATCTACATGAGTAGAAACTGTTACTACAGAATTTTTTTTTACTCAAGTAAAAGCACTTATGCAAAAAAAACATTCATGACACTTTAAACAATAATTAAAACCAAGCTTGCTTTAGAGATGGCAAAAAAGCAACACCCAAAATCTCAAGATGACTTATTTACCTTCCCAACCTTACGAAGTCAAACTATTAATTCAAAACTTAATAACAAAGTTCTTAAAACAAATAACTGAAGGAATGATAATGTAACTTTTCAATCAGAAAAATTCAGTAAGATTTAAAGTAGAAATATTATTTATCTTCCTAGTACCAAATTGTTTTTCCATCCATACAAAATACAGAAATTACCTAACAAAATGTTGAAAGACAAACTTTAGAACTTCAAAATTTGCTCTTGGTATCCTTTTTAGAAGATCTCGAAGGGCAAAAAGACGACAGCTTCTGTCTTGAACATCTGTTACAAAATAGTAAAAACCTGGTACCATGAATAGGGAGTTGATATTTTTATTGCATTATTTTTACATGTATATATACTCATGCATAAAACCAAGAAATCATCATCTTAACAGATGTTATGTTTTATAGAATATGATAAAAAAGTAGGTTTCAAAAAATTATCTAACTGTATTACTCCTTAATGTCATTAAAAATATTAGATACTAGTCATCAAATAAACATTTTTTTTTAAATGTCCACCAAATATGATCAATGGAAATTTTGTGAAGTTTTATTTTTCTACAGTTAAAATGTTACAAGATACTGTTTAGGAACATTTTGTTAATATAAATCACTTAAAAATCAATGGATTTTATTTATTTTGGAATCTAAGTAAAATATATTTCATGTGCACTATAGTTGTTTTTCATAAATTTCACTGTAGTTAAGCTTTTGTAGCCAAAGCTCAAAAATTCAGTAGAAACCTTGTCAGCAATGACTGATGGTAAAACAGACAGTCAAAAAAACTACTACATTCAAAAGTGTCCTTACATGTTAAAATTAAAAATAAAAAAAAAGCAAACAGCATAATGTGTTTAAAATTAATTAATTTATGTACTTAGTCTAACATTTTCAGCCAAGTTGTAAAAATTAACTATTATTTTTTTTAACTTTGTTTAACAACAACTTGAGTTTATTACGAGATATTTCTATTATAGCAACCGGATTATTGAAATTTTCTAATACTGATAGCTCCTGACAAAGCTGTAATAAAGAAATACTGAGCTAACAAAGATACATCCTAGATATAAAGGTTATTACTTTATTTACTTGAACAGAAATGTACAAAATAAACTTCACTTAGAAGAACAAAAATTAAATGATAACATGTAGTTCAAACTAATACTGAGCTAACAAAGATACATCCTAGATATAAAGGTTATT
>NW_013667336.1:155876-158077 GCF_000517525.1 Limulus polyphemus | reverse complement strand
AATACTGAGCTAACAAAGATACATCCTAGATATAAAGGTTATTACTTTATTTACTTGAACAGAAATGTACAAAATAAACTTCACTTAGAAGAACAAAAATTAAATGATAACATGTAGTTCAAACTAATACTGAGCTAACAAAGATACATCCTAGATATAAAGGTTATTACTTTATTTACCTGAACAGAAATGTACAAAATAAACTTCACCATATAGAAGAACAACAATTAAATGTTAACGTGTAGTTCAAACTAAAGTAATGAATACATATCTGATTTACCAATAAACGTCCTGGTTTGGTGAATAATTCACTTTTGCACTTGGAAACAAGATATTATTGTAATAAAAGAAAACAGCCATATCATTAATGTTTAGCTGAAGAAGAGAAAACATTCAGTTCAAAAATGTTGTTGTTTTTAACTATTTTTATATTATAAACCAAATCATGGAATTGACACCAATAGTTATTTTATTAAGCTTATGTATTTCAAAATCAAAATACCTCATCATTATGAAAATACAAAGAAACTGACATTGGTAGACTTTTGTCTGGGGATAATGGCTTAATCTTAAGGTTATAATAATTTTAACTTGTCAATAAAATATATCTATGATTTAACATTTCTCTTCAGTGTATTATATGGTCTAATTAGATTATAAATGTAACTTTAGCAACTACAAATTGGAAATGCCAATCTCCCGATATAAAAACTTACAAGTTAAATTTACAATTTCTTTCAAAAAAATATGAGGTTACATTAGCATATTGGTATGTTAGAAATGTTATTACAGTTTTTTTTTAATTTGATTTTTTTTTGTACATTATGTCAACTTCTCCACCTACTTGATATTTCATTCAGTTCCTCCATGACAGAGACAGGCAAAAGTGGTGGCAACCTTTTGGAAAAGAAGTCTTTTAGGGCAGTAGCAACAGCATTAACTGGAATATCCAGATCTCTGATTGAAATTTGTGGATCTGGAAAGATAAAACACAATGTCTCGAAACAGGCCACAGGTATTTTATAATATGCTATATTACGCTACACATATACATTACCTGAATACAAAATAAAATCCAAAGTGACGTTTTGGGCAAATGCCTGATATGATGCACAGAAATGAAAAAGTATTACACATAAACAAATGTTCAAATATTTACTGTGTCATCATGTACTTTTCTACATGATGACACATGACATTTTATAGTATTTTTTGACACAATAAATTCTCTGCTCTAAATAAAGCTTGTTACGTATTAGCATTTCGAATAGTCCGAAGCCGAGTTAAATAATTTAAATTTAGTAGTTAAATTGTACTTTGGATTTAGTATTTAAATATATGCCGCTATTTTAGTCAATTTATGATATTTGCCAACAAGATTGATACACACCGTCTTCGTTTTTAACACAAATACGTTTTAATATACACACAACAATACAATTTACAATAACAATTATTACAAATAGTTATTACAAAGAATGATTCATAAACAAAAGTTTCACAAACTTACAAACAATATAGTTTTTTTCTAGTCTGGAACTTCCTTGATATCTTATCAAGGGTTCATGATAAATGAGTTAATTACAAGTTGATGTAGATATGATCCAATCGAAAGCTAGCTATCTTTGTCCTTGGCCACACACACTAGGTTTCCATGATGAATTTATATGTTTTCATAAAATTACTAATGTTCAATGAGAATCCACTGAAGTTAAATGATTTGTAATGTTCAAAATTTATAAATATTCCTGGTCATATATCTTAAGTTTTCCGACTGATAAGCGTTATAACAATCACAGTTATAGCTTTCGAAGTTTTATAGCACACCGCTATATAGCGAACTAATAATAGACACTCTTCTTGGTGAGTCGTATTAGTTATATTTATAGGGGTGGGAAGGTTTTCTAGAAAATTCAGTCTTACATAACAATACTGGTTAAAGCATTTACATATACAGATATATTGTTGATTCTTAATCACGAGAATCTTCTACAACTTTGTAGAATGGGCAGGAGTTTTGCAATACCTATCTAACAGTATAAGATATGTATGTTTCTAAATATAAACTTAATCTAAACAACGTTCATATTAAAATAAATATATAGCTACAAATTCATTACAAGCTTTATGTACAACTTTTTTTTAGTTTTGTCTTGACCATAAAAGAGTATTCGCTAAAACTGCTAGCTAATACAAAAGAG
>NW_013667336.1:136370-155779 GCF_000517525.1 Limulus polyphemus | reverse complement strand
ATCTAACAGTATAAGCTATGTATGTTTCTAAATATAAACTTAATCTAAACAACGTTCATATTAAAATAAATATATAGCTACAGATTCATTACAAGCTTTATGTACAACTTTTTTTTAGTTTTGTCTTGACCATAAACGAGTATTTGCTAAAACTGCTAGCTAATACAAAAGAGAAATCTTTTTTTTTCATTACATTCACAAATGTACAAATAAAAAGGACTTTTTTCAAATTACATATTAAAAAATACCCTATCTTTCTTCCCACAAGAAAAGATTGACCCCCAGTCATGTAAAATTTAAACATATGAACCTACCATACAAATTTGTAATGGAACATAACTTCTGAAAACTGTTCTAGTGATCAGTTCATTTGACACATACCTTCATCAAACTTCTGATACAATTGGTCTACATGAGCTCTGTTTCCTGGTACCCTGTAAATACCTTCAGAGTCTAGCCCTTCTTCCTCTATAAATTTGATACACTTTTCTACAAACAGGGGAATATGATTATCCTCTGATTGAGCAAAGCTTTCCAGTCCCTGTACTGCCTGGTTCGCATTTCCTCCTTTTCCTTGAGCAGTCTTCTTTTTCTTTTTCTCTGTTAGCCGTTTCTGTCAAATTCCAAAAGATTGCACAAAATGTTCTGTACTTTTAAGCTTTTTGTATGTTAATTTTTGGTAATAACACAAAAGTAGTGTGCTTTTGAGATAAAAAAACAAAAAAAAGCATAAATATAAATCTGAAATTTAAGGTCTGTGAATAGAGGTAATGTTACAAAAAACTTATAAGCTCACCTTTAAAGAAATAACAGAATTATACAAATCAGTTTTAGATTCACCAACAATTGTGACAAAGAAAAGCAAAAGCTTAAGAAAGTTTATTGCAGGTTTATGTAAATTTTTTAAAGAAACTTGATCTTTCATTGAGTTCTATAATAGCAATAAATTAAGTCTCATTATGCATTGTTAAATAAGTGTTAAATTTTTTGATAAGTGAAATCAAATTAACCAAATACCATAGCATAATATTTACAAACAATTTATAATTTTTTAGAATCCTCAAAAATAAACATTACCAGTTATGGTATCCTAAATGCCTGGATTATCAAATCTATCACATTTCCCAAATAACATCAACTGACAAATTGTTAAAGCTACTGAAATAATCTGTTCTACATTTATGAATTTTAGGTACGTAAATACTAATCTATCTTACTTAATCATAGAAACATTAATTATATACCTCTTCCTTCAATCGACGTTTTTCTAACTTTTCATCTTCTCGAAGTTTCTTATCTTTCTTCCTCGATGTTTTTTCTCCATCTTTGATCATCACAGACTTCTGAAATTTTTTTATAGGTTTTAAGATTATAACAAACTCATAACATAAAACACTAAAATATCATTTAAAAAGTTACAATTTCTTTCACTCTAAATTAGATATATTTGAGATCATTCAAGCTTTGGCTGAATTAAGATATTATAAAAGATTGATTTTAATAATAAATCAATCCAATTGATGAAGTACTTTAAAGTTTAATATGATGGAAACTAAGGCACACATTAAAACAAATAACATTCCTAAACTTTATCATACTTTAATTTTTCCTGTGTTTTCTTAGAGTTTAAACCAAACTAATATGTAACATTTACTCAAAACTGATGTTATCATGTCGTACTAAATTATAATTATATAGGTTACTTGCATGTGAATTTATAAGATACTACTACATTATAGTATATATATAATAGTATGTAAAACAAATCATGGAGTAAGTTATGAGTGTAGATGGGAAATTATTTTAGTACTTCCTGGAATGTAAATGTTGCTTCTGAATTACATCTTACCCGAGTATATTACAAGGTTAAAAACAATCTCATGAATTTTGTAGAAGTTTGCCGAGTTCAATGAGATATAATTTAAATTTGTTCCATATATTTTAGCAAGTTGTTACAACTATCATCAGAAGGTAAGTAACAAGTGTTTATGGGTTCCTAATTAAATTAGTAAAACTTTGCAAGAATGCTGTGCTAGAAACCATCTGTTTTAATGCTCTTAAAGAAAAAGAATGTCTGTCCGTATTGCACCTACTTATGTGTATTAAATTACAAAGTCTTATTTAAAAAACAAAATCTACCAGTTTATTCATTGCTAATCTAATGGGAAAAAAAACAACATTTAATTTCTATACGATTTTGCTTTTATGATAACTTCCATTTTAATTAGTAAATTTTAATACACTGAATCATTATTATTTCCAATAGTTTGCACCACAATAAATTGGAAAATGGTTTATGTATTTATTGTATTGGAATCACTTCCATTTTTTTTCTCCTCCTAATATTTGAAGACACATGTGATAGAACAAGTTGTTAATCGTATACAACATTAAAAGTAATGTCAGTTAGTAACATTTCAGATAAGAGAAGAATCAGGGTGTATACAGAAATTTAGAAAATATATTCCCTGTCTTTTCTAAGTTTTTCCTGACCATTCACATTCTATAAACATGCACTGACTACTTTAAATAAACTATTGAGCTTATATATTATACATAGTAGCTAGCCATATCTTTAATACAATTACAGCAAATGAATGTACAGCCAATAATAAAAACAGATGTTGTGAAATATTAAATAAAATGCTATTACACTGCATAAACCTTTGCTTATATTTCTTTTAAAGAAACTTAAAATTAAATTTCCAAACTATTTTTATGAGCTTAAATTAAAATAAACTAAAATCTTTATTCTGAGCTTTTCTGAGTAATAAAATTTTGAAAACATTTTTTGATAACTGACACAAACCAAAACTGTTGTAATGAGTTCAAAAACAAAAAAGGTAAGAGAAGCTTAGAAAAGACAAACACAAAAAAAGTAAACTATGCAACTATTTTTTATATTCAAAGTAAAACAGTACATATGTGAATTCCAAGCAATGAACGTCTCTCACAAATGTCTATCTATATTTTTGATTTTAAAAATCAGGATACTTGGATCAACAATTTCACAATTTTAAAAATTGATATTCATATTTATATTCTTAGTGAAAATAATATTTCAAGAATACTTTTTCCTCACACTTCCTGTAAAATATTTCACCAAATTAAGTTCTTTTTATTTCTGAAGTGTTTGCTTATTTGTTAAAAAACTTAAACAATAGAGAAATCTGGGATAAATAAATCTATATAAAAACCTGAAGGAAACCTTAGAAAAATATGTCTAAATTCCATCATACTTAAGAAATTAAGCATCTAATAATAACATAAAATTTTGGAATATGGCATGCAAAACAAAATTTAACGTTTTATCAATAAATTGACCAATTTTTCAGATATCAAATTTGGATAAACTTTTGGTGGTGTGCCATAGTGCCAGTAAAGTATAACATTTCAGATTCATGCCTTTTAGTTTCAATTTGTTGTAGTTGGTGCAAAAACAGCGATTGAGATGAACATTTTACTATAAAACAGTTTGCAATCATTTATGTATCCTCTTTGAGTCCAACAGGTTTCTTTTTTCTTTTGTTATCTCTGTATAATCTGATCATCTAGTAGTTCTATCATGCAGAATGCAAGACAGGGCTTTCAAATGTTTCTCAAGGTCCCACCTTACAAATAATATCATATAATATCCTTGTCTTGTGCACTATGCCTCATATAAAACCTGTATATAAAAAAGTCTATTAGAAGTTCTGATAACTGCAATACAACCAAAAATTATACTGGAAATTTCAATTCATTTCACAAAAGAGCACTAGGTAGTCTCACTTTGAAGCTCTAGCCATGTATTATTACAGAAAAGTAAGTGAAAATGAGCAATTCCATATTATACAGATAACATTGCATGCAATTACATTTACATAAACATGGAGAGAGAGAGAGAGAGCAGTTTATTGGAATTTTGTATTTTTAAGGAATGGCCAATACATTTCTTTTAGTGATTACTGGCTAAAGAAAAAAGACAAATTCTCTGACTTTAGGCATTTTTTCCCCTGACTGTATACACCCTGAAAATATCACACTGAAATATATTATACACGTTAATATGAATTGAAGCAACTTTCACTTTACACACATTTAGTTTGTTTACTGTACATGAACAGATATTTACCCGCATCATAACTGCTGGATCTTTAGGCGATACCAACTCGTATCCCGAGTTTTCATCAGGAGGAGGCATACAAAGGGAGCTTTCAATTTTGAGCTTTGCTGAAAAGAAACAAAATAGAGCAACTCTTGGACAGTATAAACTAATGCTCCTTTTTTAAGTGTTTTAGCAATATAACAGTGGCCATATGACCATATGAACAAAGGAATAAGAGATATTTATAAGAAAAAAAATTTGAATTTAATTATCTGGTACCAACATGTATATAAATTTATGCATTACTGAAAAAAACTTTAGCTGTCTATCACACAGAATACATGAAAGCACTCTCACAACTAGAGCTGGACAATTAACTCAATTATCTACAAGCATTCATTATTGCCTTGCAAAATTATCAAGTAATTGAAATTATGATCAGATCAACTGTCGCTAAAGTAACCTATCTAATTTAGTGTTTCAGATTATTCCAACTACTCAGATAATTGAAACATTGCCATTATGATTTCTCATTATTATTTTAGATTATTTTTGCTATTTGTTCAGCTAAACTGATTGGTTTCAGGACTCATGCAAATAATAAAAATTAGTGTTTCTGATTATTACTATTTTTGATTATTCCAACTATCTACTTCTGTTAAATATAATGTAACTTTAGTATTTCTTTTACATTGTGTTATGTTTCTAATTTATTATCGCATAACTTTATACTTTAGTGTTGGATATGGTGTAAAATTAGTTTTTAAATTATGTTACATTTGTAATTTATAATTTGTGTAACTGTATTCTTTAGTGTTAAATAAACAATAAACTTAACTTTTTCTACATTGTGTATGTTCTTTCTATCACTACACCTCTTACTTGTTTGTTTGTTTTGTAATTAAGCACAAAGCTACACAATGGGCTATCTGTGCTCTGCCCACCACGGGTATCGAAACCCGGTTTCTAGTGTTGTAAGTCTGCAGACATACTACTGTACCACTGGAGGGCCTTACTTTCTTGACTTTGTGTCTCAAAGGAAATTGTGGCAGGCAATGGCATGTATCAAACCTGCAACTTTACAATAATGGGGTAAACCCTAACGAAGCAGTTAACTTCATCCACTCAGCCATGATAGCCTTCAACCATGAGATACATTACAAACGTAAGTGTACTAACTGATTTTTAAACCCAATAAAATAATTTAGCATTAAAATTTACAAGTATCAGTCTATTCTATTTTAAGTAACAAAACAAAAGTATGACTTATACATTTCCTTCTACTTTGTACTTTACACTGTATAGAACAATAATGTAAAAACATACTCCACAGTGGATTATGTATAAATAGGCTGCAACTGAAATACAGTCTTCATAATGTACAATGACAAATAAACATACAATAAGGATGAAGGTGTGCCAAATCAGCATTTTACTAATTCAAAATGATAAATTTTTTGGCTCATTTTCCACTGGAATATTGTTGTGTATCAAATAATGACTAACTTTATATCCACGATAATCTTATTCTCCTCTACCATTAACAGAACAAGAAGTAGCCAATGGTGTTAAGTTTACTGTCTCTTTCTCAACACATGCTTGATTGCCTTGATGTATTAGTATTTGTATAAAATCATGATTTTAATCTCTCGAACTAAGTGTGTGCAAACTGTATTAACCTGTACTTAATAGTTTTCTTACAAGTCTGTTATTTTTATGTGGTTGGAATGTTATTATTATTATACACTCTTCTAATTTTTGAAAATCCCTTAGGGACTAGATACAGAATGTAGCATTTAAAAATATCATAGGCCTAATACTAATGACAAGTGTAAGTAGTAATAATCATGTTTTGCCAGCTTGTAAAAGGTGTTCCAATCACCACTGTGTTTGTTGCATCTCAGCCAGTTTTCTTACCATGTTAAATAATATCACAAGGATTAATATTATATTAATTAATAACTTCCAAAAATAAACAACCATTATCTTAAAGTATAAAAAGAAAAGTCTCAAAGACTTGATCAGAGCTGTATTCAACATCCTTACCTAATTAATAAATGGCCAAAATCATTACACTATTTTAATCTGGAAAGCATATCACATTAAATGAGTGTCGTCTAATATACTGAAAGGACACAAAAGTTTGTATTCTGTGTATAGACATAGCCAATAACATACAAGTATAATTGAGGTAAACATAAGACTAAAAGTACTATTAAACACAGGTGAACATGTGTACAAAACATCACTGAGCAGGTATTTTCTGAGCAAAAAAAAGGTGCAGCTATCCATAGGATTAAAATTGGATAAGTTCTATATCTCTTTCAATCTATTTTACAAATTCCCCCTCTCCCTCCCATCAATAATAATAATAATAATAATCAGTTAAGCATTATAAATGTCAAGAAAAATTCATAGTGTAAAATATTTTTGAAAAAGTGTAAGGCAAGAATCTTAAAGCTTCTGTACCAAACTGCTAATTTCAATTTTTAAAGATTGTTTGTATGTGGAAAATTATATTAAATCCTTTAATTCTACTTATAAGACTAAAATGAATTAGTTTTGTTGAGAATATGTCCAATTAATCTCTCAGATAATAGCAGTCTTAATATCAAACTAAAAGAAACAAATGAAAATACTTAAAGGATTACTAGAAATATTTATGATGACTGTATGACGACAAGTAATTAATTTAAATTAATGGATTTTAATTGACATTTAAAAAAAAGGATAAACATTCACCCCAAAATTCAGAGGTAAAAACTAATATGTAGATTACACACCTTTAACTCAGTAATCCATATATATACAAGGGTGTCACTGCACATTAATTACTTAGTGAATTCAACAACTTGAATTTTTCCTTCACAAAACCACAGTTAAGCTAATAAAGTGCCATAAAAACATTTGCATACATATACAAGTGTGAAGTATAAAAAAATAATGAACATCAAATGCAATGGAATAATTTTTATAATAATTCTAATTAACACTTTATAAAACAAATATTATTCATGAACCATTTTCAATGAATTCCAAAACTTAATCCATCATCTCAACATTCTTTAAACTTTCCTGACATAGTAACATACTTCCCCTATAAAAATACTCAAAACATAGGTTGTGTTATAAATGTTTAAATTTCAGTATGGGATAATTTTATATGGTTTAACATGCATGAAATAACACACAATTTGCTATTACGATTAGCCAAAAGTAAGTTTAAAAATGTTTCAACTTTATGTTTATTATTCACAAAATAAAAAAGTATCAAAAGTGTAGAACTTATAGAAAGAAACATTAAAAACACAAATTGTGGGTTATTTTTTTAGTACATCAACATGTAGTACTGACTACTACAAATAACTTTTAATTATTTCCAGTTTTGATATTAAAAATGTACAAGCAGATCCTATCATTACACGTGAAAAGATTTTGTACTATAATACAAATATTACATTATTAGTAGTAAGGCTGCACTGGCTTTTATCCTGCACTTACCACAAACTTAAAACATCTAAAACTGGAAGTAATCAATTAAAATATGGAAAAATAAAATCCCTTTTATACTACATACAGTGAAGATCACTTTTTAAATACATAAACTCTGAATCAAGTTTCATAAGCTTTACAAAAAAACATTTTAATTGCTTCAACACCAGCTTCAGGCAGCTTAAGTTAGAAATACGCAACAAACATAATAAAATTTTGGCATATATATATACACAAAGCATACTAACATTTCAAGGAGATAAGTATCCTTCAAATTTCTTACATCTACCATAGAACAGTTTTAGAGGTTCATAAATCAAATACTAACACATGCATTATTACCAAAGTATGTAACGCAATCACACTTAAAATGTGTATATATAGTAAAGAAATTACATTTCACATGAACCTAAATGCCTCATACATACAAAATGCAACAACTTTCATAAAAAAACAAACCATGTTCTTCACAAACATCATTCTGAAATGAACCTACATCAGTATCTAATTGGAAAAGCTACATATTTATATAAAAAAAAGAAACCATATTTTATATTAACATACATATATTACACATCATGTGAGCTTATCTTATAACTATGAAATGCTATAACATTCAATAAACCATATTTTATAGAAACATGTTTAATTTACATTCCAGTATCAACCTGTCATTCTTGATAAAAAAAAGTTATAATGTTCCCACAAAAGAAGAATCATGTTTTATGTTAATATACATAGTATGTAAACATGCTAGCATAAGCCTATATTAATGCTTGAATGTATTTCATAATTGCAGCACACATGCCTTCATGCAAACAACAATAAGATAGTAAAAATTCAATGCTGAAACACAGTTCCATACTACTGATCTGTTAAGCTACGTTCCTGTTCTCTAGAATCACATGAACTCTAGTGACTGCAACTATTTTCTTGCAACTTAAAATGAACACTTCGGCAGTAAAACAAACATAAAAGTATCTTCAAAACAATTCAGATATATCTATACACAAAGCCAAGGTTTAGATTTTCTATCCTATCCCCACCACCTCTATTATGAGCTTACATTTGTTAAACATTTTGCTCACACCCTTTATTAAACTGTCTCTCTAACATTGTATCAGTTATATTTGGCCTTCGTGTGGTCCATACTGCACCATTTTTTCAATCTGGTGTGGGGAGAAAAGCAAAAATGATAAATTCTCTCTTTGAACTTACCTTTTATTACTAAAATGTTTATTTCAAAGAAGATACATTACTTAAACAATAACCCTTAACTCAAAGTCATACAGCAAAGTTGAGGAGGGGTCAAAGAAAATACAAAGATATCTTTCTCTCCTACGAAAGGAAGAATGATGGCAGTGTGCTCCAAGTAAGCTTTTGATTTAACAAGTAGTTTACTTTTCCATATAAACTACAATGCTGAAAATGAAAACTTACAAATATTCAGGTTTCAGTAACTTTCTTCATCATCCATTATTTGGCAGTTTAGTGTTGTGTTTACTAGGAGCTTTTTTTTTTTAATTAAAGTCCTCTTAATGACCAGCCAAGGCAATTACAGAGTTAATTCAATACAGTAAGCATTTAACATAATGTTTAGGGACAACAAGTGACCTGCCTCCACAACTGCTTTCACAACTTCTGAAGGCAACCAGTTCCAGAGGCCAACCACCCTGTTAAGAGAAATAAAACTGTTTTTGCTGAAGATGACTCCTGCCTTGCCAAAATTTATATTTGTGCCCCCTAGTCCTACTATTCTTACCATCAAGTATGAAAAAAGATGATACGTCAACACTATCAATTCCCTTTATAATCTTAAACACCTCAATCAGATCCCTCTAGCTCTTCTTTTTTCAAGAGAAAACAGTTTCAAAAGTCTTAATCTCTCCTCGTATGACAAACCATCCAGCCCAGGTACCATTCTAGTAACCCTTCTCTGAACCTTTTCCAAGAATTCTATCTCCTTCCTAAGGTAAGGAGCCCAAGACTGAACACAATACTACAAATGTGGCATAACCAGTGACATATACAACATAATTATAACCTCTTTAGACTTGTATTCAACATTTCTGTAGATACAACCTAAAATCCTATTTGCCTTACCACTAGCAACAGCATTAGACTAGTATAATTTTCAGTTCAACAGTAACCTAAACTAGAAGCTGCTAATCACTAACTCATTTGTGAATTTTTATTATCCCTCACTAAAATTTGTAATTTCAATGAAGAAAAGAAAGAACATAAATAACATATAGGTCTAATCTATTATTTGATTTTATATTCTTTCTACAGCACACTATAGTTTTCTTGAATCACAGCTCTTCAGTACTGCTTAAGAAAGCAAGCCAAGAGATGCAGTAAGCCTCCATATAGCAGTGGAATGAAAACATTCTGTAAGATTTGATTTAAAGGACGTTATATCAAATCCTACAAATCACTGTATAAACCATCGATCAGTTTACAGGAAAATGATCTTCTACGCTTTACGTTCTATTACCAATATGTTTTGTTTCTTTTGAACTGGCAAATATGCACTACAGCGTACCAGTCACAGTGTCAGGAGACAGAAGCAGAAAAGATCTAAGCATTCTGATTACACCTATCACTGGCTCATCTAAGTATCTAAGGAGTCCTCCAGTGCTTAACGTCTCAGAAATTATGCTTTACACAAATACAGAGAGAGATGAAAAAAGAATGCAACTGATCCAAACCAATTCCACACCATTCGAAAATACCCATTACGAAGAGAGCTGAGGAAGTTGTTGAAAGGATAGTGTGTTCCCAGTCATCCTATGAACAGAGGTGCTTCAAGAACACACCAGACCAGAAATTCTGTTATGAAAAATGGTATAAAAGAGCCAATACAGCAGGGCAATCAGAGAGAGATTGTTAAGAATCTAAAAACCCTATCCAATAGCCAGCCATGCAATGGAGGGGAATAATCCTATAAAAGATTAAGGAATGAGGATTATAGTACAAACACAGCTTATTCCAGCGAGATGAAATCCACTAAAGACCTAATGGAGGGGAATAATCCTATAAAAGATTAAGGAATGAGGATTATAGTACAAACACAGCTGATTCCAGTGAGATGAAATCCACTAAAGACCTAATGGAGGGGAATAATCCTATAAAAGATTAAGGAATGAGGATTATAGTACAAACACAGCTGATTCCAGTGAGATGAAATCTACTAAAGACCTTACAATAATGCAAGTAATTGAGGATAATGTTGTGAGAAGTACTGCATGCCAGCTAACATAATCACCTCCTTAAATAAAAAAGAAAAAAAGCAGCAGAAACCAACAATACTACTAGAAAATAAATCTGAAGTAACTTAGAATTCATATTTTAGATCAAATGATTCAAGCAAACCAGTCAGCAATAACCAACATTTTTATAAATGAGAGATACAATGGAACAGTGCTAACAATACCTAAAATATACAGTATGAACTGCACATGACAGAGGATCAACAGAAAAGTACAAATTAAAACCGAAGAGGGGGGCTTGGACCGTCACATTACCATAAAAGTTGAGCCAAATTCCAGGTCAGGAAAGAGGTAAAGAAAAAATCCTCTGAATATATGGTTATAAAGAAGCCAATAGTATGGATCTTATAATAAATATAAAGTAAAAAAATAATATGTCTTCTAAGATAAAGCCAAATAGAACAAAAAACAAGAGGTTCAACATGAATACCCACAACTTGTCTTCATCTAAAGATTAATGTACCTATAATATTCTAAAATATATATATTTAATAATAAAATGCACATCCAAGTAATGCACACAGCTTTATAGCATTTCTATTATTTACCAACACATTCTAGAAAATAAGCAAAACCTGCTTCAAGATACAAAACAATGACATCTAGCTATCACAAGCGAGGATGATACAAAGTTTAATACAAGAATTAAAAACAAATACAATATTAATCCAATTAAAATATTTTTTGTTTATGCATGTTTATCAGCATAAAGATGTTTAATAGTTGATTATATAACACCATGAGATATAATTATTAAAAAAGAACCTTTATTATACATTCCAATAGAAGCACAAGCTTAATACACAACCTAATCTTTATTCAATAATCTTTTGTTTTATCAAGAATGAATAAAATAGCCATCTAGCAAAATAAAAAAAATATCATTCAAATAATCTTTTTATTTTGTCACTTTTTGTGGCTTTATTTTATGCACCTCAAATTGTTTAACTCATACGGGCATGTGTTGCTAGAGGATTGTGAAACTTCATATTTGTTTGCATCGGAAAATATTTCAAATAGTGTTATGAAATCCAAAATTTAAACTTCTCAGAAATTTCACTACAACTTTTGTTGTTGTTGTTGCAGGGGCTATGTTACAACTAAAGTAGCTGTGAAGGTAATTTGTTCTAACATGTATTTTCTGGAATAATGTGGTAGAACAAGCTGTAACTGTTGACGACAAAATGAGCACATTTACACCCATCTCCTTTGTTTGTAAGGAGTTAGGGCTAGGAAATCTACCATAATAAAAACTAATACCTGCTTGTGAGCTTCATGTTACTACCTAATCAAGTATTCCTTTTTTTCCCACAAGAAAAAAAATTGCTTACAAGTTAATAAATCTGTTTAAATCTATAAAACAGCATTGATATTAAATTAGGTGCTACTTTGTTATAATAATTAACTGTAAGCCTAACACAGGTATTACCTTCACTTTTTGAATAGTAACAAATCTGCAGTCACAATCAAAAACCAAAACAGTATAAATAACACTAATTTGGAAAAGAGATGAATAATTTGTAACAAACTCTAATGCCATTATGAAAACCTATGATCTTAACATTTGATTTATTTCTGTGTTTAAGCACAAAGTTACACAGTGAGCTATCTGCACTGTCCACGAGTGTCAAACCCAGACTTTTAGCATTCTAAACCTTCAAGCTGAGCCACCAAGGGTCTTAAAATGTGTGGCAACAATAATTTTGATTGTACGTTACCAGTCTGATCTCATTTCTAGTAAGTGGAAGTTATATAAAGTTAAAATAAAGTATCAAGAGTGAATAATGCAAGGGTTTTACTCAAATTATAAAAAAATACATCAATCCCAAGTTTTTCTATCCCCATCTGCATTCTTAATGGATCTTAGTTACTAGCTACCACTGTAAGGGGACTTCCGGTAGAGACAGAATTCAGACTTATTCATCATTACATGTTTGTTACAAAACACTGCAGAGCAGAGCTGGGCAATTAGTGGAATTTGATAATCAATTAATCATCAGCCTCATTAAACAGTTACATTCAGCTAATTAATAATTCTCCCATGAAAGTTAGACAGTTGGAATAATAGAAAATAGCAATAATCTGAAACAGTTATTTTGAGTGTTTGGTTATTTTTGTGAATCACCACTCTAATCAATTAAATTGAACAACACTGAATTAATTGAAAATAATAAGAAATCATTATGGCAATATTTCAGTTACTTGGATAGTTGCAATAATTGAAAACAGTAATAATCAGAAACACTAACTACAAATAGTTAATTATTTTCTTGACATTAATTGATTTAATCATAAGTTTGATTAATCAATTATTTTACATGACACTAATAAATGTAATTGATGCTCATAAGCAACTGATTATATCAATAAATTGAGTTAATTGCCCAGCTCTACTGCAGTGTGTGACAAGAATAAATTAATTGTTTTATGCTACTTGTTTCTGTTCACCATGTTACAGCGTATCAACTCACGTAGAAAGGTTTTTATGAAGATAGCTAGTGAGGGATGCAACAAACATGACTGTATAATGGCAACTGAGGTAGGAGGAGAACATGGGTATAAAAAAAAGACTTACAGACAGGTAAAAGCTTCAACCCCACAGAGCAGTATTATAAAAGCCACCATTTAGTGAGCCAAACAACCAAAGAGAAGGTGAACATTTAATTTTACTGAATAATATAAAATGACACCAGAAAAATCAAGAACTTCTTACCCTTATGAACCACACGTTTTGAATATAAAAACTTAAACAATTATCTTTGAAAACTTGGGAATTCTGCCATTGTTTTCTTAAAGAACAAAGCAACTTTATTGTTTTTGTAATAATTACTCTGTCTTTTCTACAAGATTAAAATGTAGTGTAACAAATAATGACAAAAATAAAATACAAATTAGTAAATACATGGTGCTTTGCCCCAAATTTTATTATTCAATTTGAAGGCCTATATAGACTCAATTTTATACTTAAATATATCAAACTGCAATTCAATTCTTATATGACACAAATCCAATTATTTAGCAGCTCTCTTCCGAGATGCAACACCCAAATGGTGCACGTCTTGAATATATGTACTTATTCATTTGACTGACATTACGGACCTATATTACATATATCTGTGTATTTATATAACTATTATTTTATTTACTTTTTAAAAACTATCTTAAAAGTGATGGTGAGAAAGACTTCCTATTTTTTAAAGTGTGGGGGAAAAAAATTGTGTTGTTAAAAAAAGAAAGAAAGAAAGAAATGGATAACACTGACAACAATTAGTGAGAAAAATATTCTTAGAGGTTAGAGTTCAAGGTCACACACAAAAACTGAAAGCAATCATGCAAATTCAGATCCCAGATCTTTAAAGGCACCAAGTTATAGTTCCCAGGTCTCAGTACTGAGAGGTTAGTTTAAGAAAGCAAGGTACAAGAAACACGGGACTTACATGAAGGAGAGAAAATGTCACTATCAGGTGTTAGTGCACCAAACTGGAGAGCTCCTGCAAGATAAGGTGGTTGTTGCTGTTGTGGAATTGGCTGTGACTGCTGCTGAGCCTGCACTTGCTGTTTCCTGCGCCTTAAGCGAAATGACCGCTTGTGTTTGTATTTAGGACGGGGGGTACTTTTGAAGAGAGGTTCCTCATCATCTGACAAGTCACTGTCATCTGAGGGGGAGTTCCCCCCACTTCCATGTACTGTAAACAGTTATGCATTGAAGCATTTTAATTTTTAGTTCAACCTATAAGGTTGCTAAATAAACCCTTTTCTTTTTACATTTAATAATAACAGAAAAAATACCTAACACAATAAATATTAACAGTCAGAAACAGTTAATTATGATAACATTTCCAACCCTAAACCAAATAAATCAAGACTAAAACAGTTCCAAAATGAAAGAAACAATATGATTGATTTTTCTGGTTGTATGACTTCTCTTCATCAAAATTATCAGGAGTCAAATGTGTTGCAGTACAACTAACTGCAGCACTAGGCTGTTGCTAACATATGACCTCACAAGTTATTAGACTAAAAAATAAACAATTTCAAACAGTTTACTATCGAATAACAGAAGCTTCTTAAAAACTAAGTGTTTCTTTTTCATAAGAATTATCAAATTATTTAGAAGTGAGTCTTTCAACTTGAACAATGTGTTCAGTCCAACAAAAGTAAAATTTAGGTAGGAATTTTTGAAAATTCTCAGAACATTTTAGGTAGTTCTTGAGAATAAAAAAAAAAGAGAGATGAATGAACATTTTCAAATTTTCAATAACAGCGAAAAGACCAACAAAACTTCAAAAGCCAGAATCTTTTGTCACCTGCTTTCCATTTATTATGGTGTGGCAATGATGTATACTTTGAACTTCTTCATAATGTAAAAAATGAAACTTTTCTACAGCATTAATTTTATTTTGCAAAAGTATCAACACAGATGAAACAAAATTAAAGAACTCTACATTAACTTTATGAAATGACAATGGAACTGCAACATTAAAAACATCAATAAACATATAAAAATCATACGTAGCTCCCAGAATTTTCTTCACAATAATTATAATGTCAAATACTGTGACCCCAATTTTCATTTTAAATTTTTTTAACTGGAGTTTAACATAATGTACTGAACTCTTATGCCACAGCTATTATTTCCATAATGTCAGAGAAATTAGTTTTGATTAAATTTAAAGTTCACTGAAGATTATTTGTTTAGTTATTACCTAATACCTATATAATATATTTAATCATTAAAAAACAAATCAACTTTTATATTTAGTCTCGACAATCTTGCTTGTCACTGAAGAAGAAATGTCCACCTTTCAAAAGCGCTCAGGTTATAGGGTTTTTATTCATTGCTTTTGTTATAATTTCACATCTACAGAAATGGTATACAATTTTAAAGATTTGCAACTGACAAACGTTAATGTTACCATAACTTGAAGAGACATATTCAATTACTTTTATTATAAATCAAAATATAAAGATTATTATGAATTTTAGGAGAAAATCAATCCCTGAACTAAGAACTTTGGTGAATTTTACAAAATTAAAAAAAAAAGGAAGCATTTGGGAACTTTCTCTCTCTTTTTAAACTGATCCATTGGACTTTCTTACTTCACAATATTTTCACAAGTTTTTCTTTTTCAAGTAAAACTGCAGGATATAGGCTTAGCTAGAGCTGAAAGTGCTATTCATAAAATAGCAACCGCTCTGTAAGAAAAATATACCATTGTATGGATAGTACTGTGTAAATCAACCACATCTGAAGCTTCTGTTATATCTTTACAAAAATTATCAAGGGCTTCAACAATGATGAATACTACAAATCTGTCTTAGAGGTGCATAAAAATTTTGAATAATAATTTTGACATCAAAGAAGTATCTGATTTTAATAAACATATAAATACACATACCTATTACAACTGTACATGCTTATACACGTATCAATCTACACAATATACTTATATAGCGATTAAAAGTATGATGACCAAGCTGGGTAATAAAATAGGATCATCATCTTTCCCATGCTTTACAAGGAAACTTCTGGTTCATGAGAAAATACTTACTCATATTTATAATTAGTATTTGTATTGGCAACTTATAAAAATGAACCCTATTAGTACTGATTTTAACCAACAACAAGTAACTAGAATATATCATTCAAATACACAATTTAATGTTTTTTTTGTTTTTTTTAAGTATATAAGAGGCTTTATTTTGCACATCAAGTACCACTCAAATTTATACACATCAGTTTGCATCATTTTCATGTAAATAAAATATCATTGTCTAATGAATTACGTTTTTAATAAATACTTGAATTTGATAAATTCAAAATATTCCAAAAAATTAACAAAATAATCTGTGTCAAATCAATTGTTAATTAAAAAAATGACTCGTGCATAAAAAGTACAGATAAAAACTTATAAGAGTGCAAAAGTCATGTTGTGACAGAATTTCATAGAACTGTCAGGTGACAAGCAATAAGAGCAAAGAAATGTGCAAATTTCAAACTTCTACATTTTAAAAACTCAGAAAAATAGCAACTTAGTTTTCCTTAAGCCTTCTGTTGTTAACAGGTATTATTCAATCTGAATAACTTGATACTCATGAATATCAGAAACCCAGCTTCCCGGAAAATAGAAGCTATCAGCTTTAATTACAAATAAGATTAATATATGTGTTTTGTATTTATTATAATTACTGAAGATTGTGATTTATATATTGATAAATGTTATGACACATAATAAAAAAATGTTTTAACCTTGATATTGATGAAGTTATCTTACAAATATCTGGAGTTATACTAATTTTAATATATGATTAAAAGATCTTGGAGATGAATACACATCCAAATAATAGCCTGAATAACCTTCATAAAAACTATATATATATATATTAAAAGAAATTTATAAATAATTTAAAAAAAATCAATGAAATGCTTATTTATGTAATACACTAGATTTTTTATTTATTCAGAAATTATTTAATTCTCAGTAAAGGTAAATAAAAGTTGTTGTGTTGTGAATGTCAATCCTTGTCAGAAAAAAGCTAATAAATATACTGATTAACATAAAAAACAAACTAACATCAGCTACAACCAAAATATAAGTTGGTGCCATCAAGGTTTGCGTGCATCAGGACCAGGGGACTAGAAGAAAGACAATTAACACAGTGCTACCTTTATTCAGTGGATCAAGGGACTGGGTACCCATCATCCTTTCACCCCCTGGGAGTGGGGGAAGTGGGGGAGCTGGCCCCTCAAAAGATGGAACACGGGGTGGGGCAACAGGAACACCACGTTTTTTGCGAGTTTTCTTGTGGGGAGTAGGTTTGCGATTCACTCGACTATAAACATCTCTGTGCCTACGCTCCAGAGAACTCCATTCACTGTCTGAGTCAGAGCCAGCTGTTAGAAGAAAAGCTTCTGTCTTTTAAGAACAAGAATCTGTGATCAGCTACAGACCTCTCTAAATGTAGTTTCTACACACCTTCTTTGCTTGTTATATAAAATGGTGTTAGCTAAGACACATGTATTACAAATACAGAAAAAAGATTCACACAATACAATTTCATAACTGTCATTTCATTCTCATTAATAGCTGCAACCAACTTTTCACACCAATACAACAAAAAAAACGTTCATACACCTCAAATTTTACTCATGACTTTATCAAGACACAAATCACAAATACTGAATAAATGCTTGATAAAAGCTAGCTGTTTTGTATAGCTTTTAACACCAAAGACTATACAATTAATAATTACAGTATATGATGTTCAAGGAAACTGTTTATTACACACAATGACTACAATTGGTCTAGCACAAACAAAAACTCTTATAAACATCATAATTAAAATGTGATAAATAAACAAAATAAAAAGGTTTTCACAGTCATTATACAAAAGAATTTTTCTAAAGTGGTCTATTGGTTCTTAAGTATGGTTTAATAGTACAATCCATAAAGCTAACTGAATAATTTCAAAGATAAGGAAGTGGATAAAAGGCACATACTTATCAACTTTCATAAATGTGCTTTGCAAATACAAATCACTTCAAACTTATTACTTATAAATTTTTTTTTTTACCTCTTTCAAAAGCTTCTTTATTCCCATGCCTTCGCCCTAAGGACCTGACTCGGTGAGACTTGCTATCAGGTAAAGGATTGTGAACCACAGCATAGGAATACTCACTAGCATCTGCAGTACACAAAGGTACTGTGTCCTATTGTACAAGAAAAAATAAAATGATAACTAATCACAATCTTGACATATTTATTTAGCTTTGACATAAGAGAAACTTTTGATATACAGATTCACAAATGCATAATGACAAAAATATCCATGATTTATACACTGTTGTTTCTTCAGAAATATAAATGGTAATGAAGGTTTTCTAGATTACTAATCTAATTATGTACATGTTTCATGAACACATACTAAAACTCAATATGTTGCTGAATAAAGTAAAAAGTAGAAAACATATAAAATAAAAAGTCTACAAAGTTTAAGATAGTAATAAAAATAACTTCCAATGATTTGATGAAAACAAAATTCTTGTGAAATATTGATAAATTATGTAAATGTCAAATTTGAAGTTTTTATCTACTTTGTAATTTTACCTAAGATTATTCTATGCTAAAAATACAAAACTATAATCAGAGTGCTTTCAAAAGGTGGACCTTTCTTCATCAGGAGACTGAGAATAAGTACGTAAAGTTTGAGTGACATCATGCTAGATCACCATGATAAACTGGAAGTCTTTTCGATTAGCTTTCAAAGGATTGTTTGCAAGTGTAGCTCATTTCTATTGTAAAATATGACAGAAATGAGAGTTAAATATAGAGAAGTGGTTTAAAAAATGTCAAGAAAAAGTATATTGGGTATAGATAAAGTAACATAAAGATGTAATATGAAGATCAATAACAAATGTTATGTAGATAGAACTAAAAGGATAAAAACAAAGATGGAAAATTATCATCAATAAATAATAGTATTAAGAAGGATAATGGGTAAAAATGATTTACCACACACACACACACACACACACACACACACATAAGAAAAAAAAT
>NW_013667336.1:118833-136131 GCF_000517525.1 Limulus polyphemus | reverse complement strand
CACACACACACACACATGAAAAAAAAAATCTGTCAGACACAGAGCCAACTAACTATGTGCATAGGAGGGGAGGGTCAAAGTGTGCATATCATGACCTTTTACAGAGTGCTATTCAACAGGTACATATTGGATATCAGGGTTATCAACTATTCATTTTACCTACATTGTTGGTTTAGCAACAGTTCCTTGGAGAGAATACAATATGTAGGGATACTAAAACAACAGTAGATATGCATTTCTGTGGTTCTAGGGGTTATGTAAGTACAACATGCAAAATTTACAATGGACCAAAGCATTTTTTATTCTTCACATAAAAATCAACTTGCACTCCAAGTTATCAAAGTCTGAATGTGACTAACATTATTTCAAAAATTCCCAAACATATCTTGAGTACAAATACTTTTGTAATACGTCTCATTTTTTGTGTACAACAGACTTGTACATCTTACAATAAAACTTGCCACATTTTGTGTAGATATATACGAAGATAAATTTGGAATTACAGTCAAGAATCTTTGTCCAACATGAGGTAAGTCCAATGTACCAACCCGTATACATTCAGCTAATGGTCGAGGATCACTGATCACAGGATCTAGATATATTCCACAAGGTTGAAAAGAATTTAAAGTGACAACAGGAAGGTCTCTTTTAGTGTTAACAGAAGATTTATGGTTGTTGAAATGCTCTTTGAGAGTCACTTGCACATGCCATACATACTGGTGATTGATTTTCTACTACGTAAATGGTGGTGGTTGTTGTGCAAGTAATCTCTTTAGAAATTTTAAAGTGTCTTTGGTCATATCTGTTGGAAAGAGGTGGTAGTTTTTATGAACTTGCAGGTTAAACAACAAGCTTTCTCATGTTTGTAAATTCTTTATTTTTATCTTAAATCTTTTTTAATACGTATTATTTATGGTCATTTTCCATTGTTTGTTTGTTTTTTATCTTTTCAGTACTGTTTACTTAATATTTTCATGTTGTCATAGCACTCTACCATGACATCCACATTTCAAAAATTCTAGAGTTATAGGATTTTGCATTTTTATCTTTAATTAATTTTTGAACCTAGGTGTTTTCCTAACATCATGAATTATTCTAAAGCTATGTATCTTTACAATATCTTAAAAACCTTCGATACTGAACACTCTTTCAGCTCTTTCTGTAAAAAGGTTTTATTTTTTCCATGCTGTGTGATATTTCAATTTCAGCAGGATATAGTTCATTTTCATTACTATTCAAGCTAATGTAATCATATAAAAGTTAGTTAAATAATACTAAGTATAGAATATGGGATACAATTTGACCTACTAAACTTTTCTAAACAATACTACAAAATCATGGAGAAATGTATAGCAATTTGCTACAAATCCAACTTCCTATAACTTGTTAAAGAGAGAATTTAGTTATGTATATTTCTTGATATTAGCTTCAAAAGTTAACCTTTGATTTATTATAATCCTTTCCAAAACAAACAAACAAGAGTTATAATACAAGCAAACAGAATTAAAATCTTAGAAATACACGTTTGAAGTTACTGATAAGAAGGTGTAAACTTTTGGTATCTTATTTGTATCTAATGCAATCCTTGCCTTCAACACTGTGAACCAACGATGTCTATGAAAATGTAGTTACACACAATAAACAATTATTTTTTCAGATTGAGCATAACATGCTAGGCATTATACAGCATAAAGTTGGGTATCTATTACAGCACTGACATCACATCTTGGAAATGAGCTCTTTGGTATGTCAGAATTATTATTGTGAAACTAAGAACTCTACTAATTTTTCCAAAAATATTCTGAGTCTCAATATACCCATCCAGTTTGTTTAAATAAAAAAAAGTGAGGGGAGGGGTCTTTCATCTTTCTGTACTTTAATTTATACTGCATTGGGCTATACTGGTTATTATTGATAGAACTGAGAATAATCTCTTTCAACTGTGTACTATTCAAACAAACTTCCAATGAAGAAAAACTTCAGGTGTTTGATAGCTGCTGCTAAGACAGCCACTAAAGTTGACAGTCTGAAGTGAAAATGGTAAAATAAAAGACTAAATTTTTATTGAAAACTTTTTTTTTAGCAGAATCTTGAAAAATAAGAGAGGAGGGAATCGTAAGCAATCTGATGAACCTCCACTGTGAACAATATGGGATATCAGAAGTAATACAGACCCACCTTAACTTGTGCATAATCACTAGCTAAATCTATGCTCTCTGGAGTAGCTAAGGGGGCAGGTAACATGCCAACCTTGGGATGCAAGCTTCCACATCTTTGAGTAGTCAGGTTAAACTTGGCAATGGCATCAGTGATATTATTGAACTGCTGAAGGTTTAGCTTTCCTGGCTACAATAAGAAGAAAAATGAAATGATGAAGATAAATGCATGTAAAATCACTTTTTTGTTTACAAATTAATACCGAATATTTTTGAGTAAAAATTCAAACATATTACCATTTAATTTGAAATAGTTAATACCAATAATAATACCATAAATATAAGACAAGCTATTTTCCTGTTTTTTGACTTTGTAACATTTGCAACCAACTAAACAAGTGAAAAAAACAACACTAAATTATAATTATTTCATATCAGGATAAAATAACTGTTATTATGACAATAAGAATAAAAACAGAATGTTAATGAAATACAGATATACAGAACAAATGTGATAAAAAAAAGGAAGAGATTCCTGCATATATTGCAATCAAAAACACTAATATTTCAAAGAGCTTTATGTTCCACGTAATTTGCCTACTCAGACTTATATAATTAAGGATACAAATACAATGAAAAATATATAACAGTAACCTTAAAATGCGGGAGATATACTACTATGTTACCAATTCAATAAGATTGGCATTGTCTAAACCATTTCAGTTAATTTCTCAAATAAATACTTCAAAAATGTATTATTTACAACTTTACTTGCAAATTTCAGACAGAAAACTTGGAATGGGCAAAACTAATCTTGCAATAATGCATTAATGGCTTCTACTAAAGGGAATTTTGCAAACAAAAGATGGTAGGCTATGTACCAAGAGGCAGGGTAATGTAGTCTGTCACACCAAATAGCTGTGCTTTATCCTATCTGGTCCACATCTAAAATAAAGCATAAATGAAAATTCCAAGTGTAGGCCCAGTCAAGAAAAGCAAAGCAATAAAGACAGATCTCAGAAATACATGCCAGCTATTAATATATATATATATACAACACGCACACACGCACAGGGTGGTCCAAAACTAGGCATAAAGTTAAAATTAAAGTATACAGTTTATAATTGATAATTTATTTAACAGCCCTTTATACAACATGGAATTATTGGAAAGTTAACCCTAAGTTAATCACGTAGGTGTTCAAACTAAAACCTGTCACAGTTCACACAATCCTGGAGTCTGCCTGCCACACTTCTGCACTTTCTGACACAAGTCTGTCTGTCCATCAAGTTCTGTAAATATGTCTGTGATGTACCCTTTCATTTCATCAACATTCCACAATTTCCTGCTGAACACTTTGTCTTTGAGTACTCCCCAGAATAAAAAGTCCATATGCAACTGTATACCTACTTTTGGGACATTCTGTGTATTTGTGTGTGTGTGTATGTGTGTGTGAACAGTATTGTTGCAGTCTAACCATCACCGAAGATTTAAAATAGTAAAAGTACCAAGAGAAGCATTTTAATCATAGACATCCAAAACAGTTAGATGACCCAATACAGTTGTTATAAATGTGCCTAAACCACTTGATACAAATCATAAACTTCTATGAGAAACTATAGATAACATGACCTGAAACCAAAACATAGTTAACCAAGTGTGTCTAATCTCATGCTAAACTGTGGCATACAAAATAAACCTAAAGCACAACATCATAAAGTAGTGAAGGAAGGGATGAAGAGACCTGAAAAAAAGACTGCAGCAAAAGATTGAATATACTTAAGGAGAGATGAAATAAATTAGCTGGATCAAAGGACCTTTGACCAACCAAGACAGAGACCCAATAGGACAATACATGAGAAAGCACAACAAGATGGAGACTTGTGTGGAAGCATAACCACTGGAAAGTTCTAGAAATGTGCATAAATCCCTAACAGAATGATCTATCCTGTCCCTGTGTCAGGCAACAAAGAATGCCAAAAAAAAAAGATGAAACATTTTGAGTATATGGTAACTTATGATATAGTAACATCAGAGATTTGAACCTGTGTCATACAGAAGAAAACAAAAACCAAGAGTTAAGTTTCAACTGCTTTTATTATTTTAAAGCAATCACTGAGTGTAGTACTACAGAAACTTACTTTCTGCTTTCCTGGTTTAGGTTTTGTAGGTGGAGGAATCTTATGGCGTCCAGAATGATACGTATGATACATCTCATTATCTAACCACTCCCGTGCTCTTAGTTCCTGTTCATATATTCTGTTGTCTACCCAACCTAAAAGATCAAACAACTTCCATAAAGTATTTTCTGAATTTAAAAGTACATCTAAAGCAAAAGTCCTTTTAGAAAAAGCATATATTCTTGATATGACAGTCTTCTGTAAGTAATCTTTTAGAAAAACTCACCAATATGTATCATTTATATTAATGTGAAATAAACTGTAATATCTTAATCTAACTTGCATAGACTGAATAAAAGTAATCATCAAATAAAGTAATAAAACTATCATCAAATGCCTGTCATTTTTTCTTTGTATCTGATACAGGTTATTAGTTTAAAAATAACAGTATCCATAACAATTATTTTAGCTTATTCAATTACTTAATGTGTTTTAGAGAAAAACTATAAAAATCCTAAATTAGCTATTACACTTTTGTAATTAAAAGAAAGTTTATTGATTGGACTAAGCAATTAAAGTATGAACTCAATCAAAAATGATTGACTTGCCTTTCAGTTTTTACAGATAATAAAATCAGAAAAAAAAAAAAAATATTTTGCTCTATAACTATAAACACCAAATTAGAATTATTTTTATATATAAATACAAAGCAAAAATTTATGTCTAAAAATATTATCCAAATGTTAATATGTTCAAAACTTTGTGGAAAATTTTGCTAGTTTTGGCAAATGGTTTCAAAGGTACTACTAATATCTAAGCTGACTACAAAATTCAGCAGAACTAGAAAACAAATTTGTCTTAATATATGTGATGTATAAACATCAAAAGAACAATTGCTAATACTTTATTTCAGTGGTAGTTTGTACTTTTAATTAGTGGTTTAGCCATTTAGCTCCATTGATTGAGCAAACAACTGATAAGAAAGCAAGATTATTTCCTTGGATACAAAATATTCACAATAGGAGTCATAAGACAAAAAAATTACATAGAAGAAATTCATGCTTTTCAGAATGGATGACGAGTTTAAAACACGAGTGTAAAAAGATGACTCAAAACAGACAAAAAAAAATACAACTGGGTATTCAGGACTGTCTACGAAGCACTTTCAAAGACAGTGTGACAAAACTTAGAATCATAAATACAAAATATAAAAAGGTTTCAATCCTAATAACTAATTCATTTAAGTCATAAGTTCAAACCATATTAAAAATTATTTTTTTGTCTTTTTTTTTTTGCACTACATATATTGAAAAAATTCATAGTTATCAACAAAACATGGATAAATGCTTGTTTTATGGAAACATTTATCAAAATACAATATGCTTTTTCATTATGGCATATCAGAAATTACAACTGAGCTAAAAATTTCAATCACAAAAATCTATTAAAATACTAAAGAAATAAACAACCAAAAATATCTGAATAACCTCCAGTACTGTTAAGTAATATAATGTCACAGATCTACAAACAAAAATTCAACTTTATCCCCAAGACAAGGTAAATAGGTCTTTCAAAAAACACTAATTTACACTCTTGAAGTTGTACAAGTTTAAGTTACTTCAAAAAACATAAAATTGTACTAACAAGGTGAATTTCAAACACTTTATGACTTCAAACAAGAAATCACCTAAAGTGCAGATCAATGGGAGACATCCTGCTAGCTGACAAACCTTGTTGGTTTGTTATAAATGTAAAACATGCATATTTGTAATGAAAATGGATTCTAATACCATTGTGTTACTAGATAAGATCACCTAATGGTTCTTTTGTTTTATACTGTTTCTAGCAATATGCATATTAAAACTAAAGAAAATTTTTTACTTTAACACTCAATTACGTATTTATGACATACTTTTTGTTTTACAATCACAGCACATGAAATTTCTTGATCAAAATAACAATCACCTGGTTCCCTGTTTAGAGAATCTTGAGATCCCCCATCCTCAGCTGCTTGCAGTAAGATAAGACTTTTCATTCACTTGTGTAAAATTTATCCAAACTCAAAAGTAAATAGCATCTATGCTTAAAACTAAAACGTTAACATCAGAAAACTTTTTAATTTACTTGAACGTTTTAGTACCTTTAGTTTAAAATAACTGGATCAAAAATAAAATATAACTTCTTAGTTGTTTAAAAACCTGTCTGATTATCTTTGTTTGTGTTTACTGTATTTTATACAAAAAATAATTACTTTTATTAACTTTCTTTTTTAATAATTCTAAAACCGTTTTAAAAAAAGAAAGTAAATTTACTTGTTTAATGCTTTTGAAATTAGCAATAACAATTTGGGACAAAATTAGTTGTAGAAAACTTAAGTAAAACTTATTTTCATTTACCATTAACCTAGACATGACCATGCAGATTAAACCTCAAGTTTTTAATTTTGTCTTCTACCTAACAAAATCTTGTTTCTAAATCTCATATTAACAAAATTTATTCCCCTATTCATTATCAATAAAGTTTGATCTTTGGAAATAAATGTTAAAGTTTCAAGAATACTACAAAGTTTTAACAAAATAATTCAGACAATATTATAGTATTTATGAATGCAATGCTTGCACACTAAAATCCCTAAAACACTACATTAACATTTGCCTACTTTCAACAGTTTCATGACAGTAAAATAAAGTAACAGCCTTAAACATAAATTCACACCAATAATAACTGAATTATAATAACAAAAGTATAAAAATCTCTTGTTGAGTAAACTATACAACTCCAAAAGCAGATGTGTAGTGCTACATGCAACACATGCAGAAAGTTTAAATCAGTCACACTTTCAGTAAGGAGGATCCCAAACCCACGATATTCCACTGCTGCATAAAAATAATTCAATAATGTTGAATACAACAGTAAAAGTACATGTAAAACATAACAATTCCAAATGCAAACATGCAGAAAAGATGCCATGTCCACAGCAATTGTCAAAGACATTCCCCTAAATATGTCGAATAAAATAACACATTTTCTGGCTTTGTTACTCACTTTCAAAAGAATAGCCCATGATTCCAGCAACAAGGTAGAGAGGTGACACTGAGGATGGAAGGAGAAGGGAAAACATGTTGAAGATGGGAAAACTGACCAGTCAAAAAGAGCATATGCTCATTCATAATCGCTGTCACTAGCAAACAAGGACTTACATCACAAAAGGGATGTTGATTTTAAAATTTTAAGCAACCGTGAGGACAGGATCTGACAAAACATGCCTCATGTAATTCTGTAAGCACGTTATTCTAAGTTTCAATAGTAATTTCTGTTTAGAACTTAAAACAGAGTTCAATGCTGTATATTTTTAATAGTAATATATTTATTGAACTTATTCCATCACTAACTTTACCAGTATCTGCAAGATTCATAAGCAACATGTATCTGAACATTACACAAACAATCAATTAAAATTTGCTACTGAAGCGAGAAATGAAAAACAGTTTTACTAACTCTAAGGAAGTTTTTTATTACTTAACTTATTATTATATGACATCACAAGTTTACATCCTTGTGTATCACTTTTTAAACTATTATATCATAACAAAAAAAGGGGGGGGGGCAAGGACTGTAACCAGTTAGAAAGTGAATACATGCAAACTTTTGCAATTGTTTAGAATCATACTGTAAAGCAGAATCATATTCAAACTGCTGCCCATTAGCAAAGCTTATGCAAATAGTTTTCATTCTAAGCAGGAAAGAATAAACAGCTGCTAATGTAAGTAAATGTCTTTCAATTATCAAAAATTATCTAATGTTAATTAGCAGTAATAGAAAGATAGTTATCACTTAATAGAAAAAATAACTTTATGGAATTAAAATGTGCAGAAATATTGTTGAAGAAATATGTTTTATGTTAGAGATACATTAAGTTATGGAAGGAGCAATGAATACTGAGGTGAAAATGATATTCAATGAGGGTTAATAGAAAAACTCACTAACTTTTGCATATCAACTGTTCTTGCTAGCATAACAAAACTATTAAAAGTGTTACCTAGAACTTTATAAATAACAAATAAAGAATACCCAGGCAAGTAATCACATATCTCTTCCAGAAAACATTTTTCGGTGTTAATTCTGCATTGTAAGCAATCTATCAGTTTCTGAAACTAGTATGAACATTTCTGCACTTTGATAGGACAAGTACAAGTAAGACAATCACTTTTGTGTAAGTATGAGTAAGTGTTTGTCTTACTACATTTAATCATATTTTTGAAATGAAAAAACAAAAACATTAAAAACACTCAACCTTTTATTTATGGAAAGAGTTCACTTATTGAGAAGTCACTAACTTTTCTCTCTTTGAAAAGAAATAGACGTCAAATTATCTTATCACTCCACTAGTAATCAAGTGTTTCTTACATAGATTTAAAAATATGCAATGAAAACAATAAATTGTTCTATACCAGAAGTAAGTTGGTTAACAGACTTAATATTTACACCTGTTTCTGAAAATCATTGCAATCCTCTCTGTTCTTGTATAAGTACCAACTTCAAATACACTGACTATACAGTTATTTGAAAATTTCAAAAACCAAACATAAGGCAATCAACACTGCAGTGCATTATAACAATAAAGTTCCTGTGAAGTAATTTAATAAAATTATTTCCAAAAATAACTCTCGGACTGTCAAATTATGCCTTAATGCCTAGTCGAATTAGTCAGAAACTTCAATAGATTAAATATTTCAAGATGTAAACAGCTAATTACAGACAAATTACATCTGTATCTAATGCATAATTTCTACATCTATTCATCTTCCACCAATTAATATATCAGGTACTTTGGAAGAATACAAAAAATGAAAACTGAATTTGTAAACTCCAATCTTTTTTCATATAATAACTAGGCCCTATTGTACAGTCCTAAACTTCTGCTAAGTAAAATGAAACCCAAATACAAAGAAAAAAATTTAGCTGCTGGCAGTAGATTTGAATTAACTTTAGCTTCATACCCATTTCCCAACAAATTTACTATAACAGAAAAATACAGATTTTTAATGTACTGCCAGAACACTTAGAAAACATGCATAACAACCTTGTATATTTTTGAACAATTTTACTTCAAGGTTCTTGACATCTATTTTTATTGTAGTACTTAGGGCTTTCTGTTCAACTGTATAACCTTAACTACACAGTTATAGAATCACATTTATTTTAAATCCTTTTAAAGCTCTTTTGAGTGTTCGTCATAAAATTTTCATTCTTCTTCCTAAAATATTATTTTAGTGTCTCCAACAGAAAAATGAAAAAACATTGTGTTTTGACAAGTGAAAATATAAAACTTGTGCCTTTAACCCTTTTGCTATGAGCTCAGTTGATTCGGCCAAGTTTGTAACCCCAAAGTGACAATCAGAGTATCCATATTATAACTTTTAGTATATCTTGTATATCTCCATGAAATCTAGCACGCTTTCAGTAAACATTACATGCTTTTTGTACCCAAAACTCAAATTTCTTTAATTAAGTATTTTTTGTTAAAAATATATCCATGAATATATGGAGTCAATGTTAAGTGCTTCAAGAGCAAAGTGATTTTCATGTTAAGATTAAAAAACTTTTCATCTGAAATGACTGCAAATTGTAACAAGAAACAACAATTGTTTATCCTAAATAGCTTAAAGCTAATGATACTATACATCTGTATATATTTCAATATTATTGTTTTATTGCCCTTTGACACATATCCAACTAATATTCCCATCACACAAGTTGAAAATCACTCAGCAAACACACAAGTCAAGTTACCATGTTGAATTATGTAATGCAAGAACTGCTTGCGAGCATACCATTATTTTTCATTATCTTACCTAATCTAACATCATCTAACCTGATAAGTTTCTAATTTTTACATTTTAGTTACTTTTATAATAATAAATAAAGAATATACACGAAAAACAAGAAATATAGTGCATACTTATGTCCTTGTTTTTTTTCTTTGCCGTTGACTGTTGATGAAAGTTAAGACTACGTTTTTTTTTCTTTTTATACTAATGGCACTGGTACACTAAATTTTTTTATTTAATCAAATAATTCACCTAAGAACACAGAATAATAACATGCACAAAGCAAACAAGGTTCTATAACTATCCTACTTTATCTGTTTTTCTAACAATATTATAAAAACCTTTAAAAATTTAACTAAGCTTGTTGATGTGAATACCAGGAGTGAAATTTTCAAACTGGAGGCAAAATAGACATTACTCAGTAGAGAAAACAACATAATGTAATACCTCATTTGATAGATTAAAACCTTGGCTTTCTATTAGTTATAAATAATATGGTATAAAACATCAGATAGAACTATTGGCAATTTGTGAAAGAAAGGGTGTGACAGGTGGATCTGATTTTCTAGTTTATGGCTCCGTAAATAAATAAGATTGAAAGCTATAAAAATTATGCTTTGCCTTAGTAACATCTATATTATAAAGAGTAATTTATATTAAATTCTGTACTTTTCATAGGGGTGATAAATAGAGAAAAGAGAGAAGCTAGAGTACAAATGTCACAATTATCTTACTAGTGGAGAGAGAGAATTTTTTAAATTATTTCCTTTAAAACTTATATAATATCAAAATTTGATTTATTCACTATATTTTGATGCCAAGTTTAGTCATATACAATGATAATAAAGTACTTTAATTAAATTTTGAATGTAACTCTAATGTCACGACATGAGCATTTTAATCTGTCTGTAGCAAGAGGATTAAGTGAAAGTCCTATCCTATTTGTGGTTGTTTTGTTATCTTAAAGTTATAAACTGACATAGCATTAGTTTTTAAGTACTGTAAAATATATTCCTGTCACAGAAGGTTGTTGACATAACAAATTGTCATAATTCCAGAATGATGAACAAATAATTTCAAGTACTGTCAATGACTCATTACTTTTTCACAGTTTTTTAAAACTATAAAAACTTCAGAATTAAACTTTATATCATATTAAGGAAAAAAAATTGTCTACTGAATGTTTAAAAACCTTGGTATCTAATAAGAGCTGTAATTTCTGAAGTATAACAATTTGCTTGGAAGAGAAATTCAGATGTTCTTTAATCTGCAACAGCAGTTTTTGACTTTCAAAATTCCAATTATATGGATTTATTAATGCTAAAATAAGCCCTAAGTTCTACTTGAAACCATTATAAAATACAATAACAAAATTATGTTTAAAATGTAAAGAATAATCACTTTTGCAGAAAAAGTAGTTTGTGTGTGATAAGAAATAGAAAAATTTGTTAGTTAAAAAAGAATCCCAAAAGATGAGTAAGAAGAAGAGCAGTTTGTACCCTCATCCAAACTTGTACGAGAAGCATGATGTCCTGTTGGAATAGGAGGCCCCCTCCTTATACGTGATGGGGGAAGGTCAGGAGGGGCAGGTTCTGGAGGAGGGGGATGTGTCCCATAACCTTCAGAGAAAAGAAATGGAAAGTTCAATCTATTTCAAAACCAATACTGTCTCAGTTTAATAGGTTATGTTCAGTAGGTTAAGGATTCATTAAAAAATAAGTATAAAACATTTCTATTAAACATCTTGTCTGACTACTATGTTATAGAAAAACTGAGTTAAAGAAGGAAAAAAATATCAGCATTTCATTACAGCCTTCTTAAAAGCAACATCATAAGTAATATGTTCTTTAAGATTCTGCTTCAACTTACATGAAAAAATTTTTCTTTGAAAGTGGAGCCAATACTTAGTTTAAAACAACAGAAATAACCTGTGAAATGTTAAATAATGTGGTCAAGTACAGTTACAGTTTCCTATATAGTGAAGATAAACCTTTAGTTTCTTTCTTTGATAAACAAAAGTTGACAAAGGTTTTGAATGGACAGCCAGCTGGCGAAACGTTGTGACAAAATTCTACACTTCTACCCACAAACATATTTTTTTTTTATGTCCTTATAAAAGACATTAGTGGATAAAAATACTGTCCATCCATCCTTTCACCATTCACAACTTGTCATTATAAAATCTTCAAGCTTTGTGAAATGAAGTGCTACACATGACATATCAGAATTGACAAACAAAATTTAATGTTTAAAACAACCCTGTCCTATTCTAAAAAAATTCACCAATAAAGATAAACTTCAATACAAAAAAATAAACAAATATTAAGTTATTTTACATTTATTTCAACAAAATTCCAAGTAAGTATTAAAATTTCTACAAAATCTAAAAACATCTTCAGTGCAAGAAGTTTTATTTTCTTATCTTAGCTGACCACAAACACTCAAATAGAAAATATTTATCTTCTCTTAAAATTAGTTTTGAGAGAAATCAAATTTTTAAAAACTAAAACAACAATATTCTATTTTTATTCAAAACAAGAGTCAGAAAACAATCATACTTTTCTCAAAAGGTTATTCTACAAATCTTATAATATGCACAATCATCATCTACACTTAAAGCATATACACAGACTAAGATATTACAAGTAAATACAACTTACATACATATACAAAAATATAAACATGACAAATCATGCAAAGAAAAATACAATATATTCCATGCATTCAAACCAACAAGTTAAATTCAAGAAATTAATGTGACATGTACATGTATATAATTATAGAAAACACTATGAACTAACACAAATACATTCGAACACACCCAAACTTTAGCTTGGTTATATTAAAAATGGAAAATGAATCAGGTGATACTTATTACACAACACCTTAAACTCCAAAACAGAAAAAAAAAAAATTATTGTACTGTAACTACTACACTCAACAGAGCAGGTATTTATTAAAATAAGTGATGTCAGTATTGAAGACTTAAAAGGAAATATAAATTAACATAAACAAAAAATTATCATGCAGCAAATAAAGAAAATTTACATTAAGAAAATTATTACAAACCAATTATTTCAAGAGGGCCACATATACAATTTCAGTAACCATTTCTGTCAAAAAAAAAACATGCTCATGCAAGGATTGACTACGGCTCATGCAGCTGTTCTTTCTAAAATGCCTCAAACCACATCAAGAAAAAGAAAACTTTAATCACCACTTAAGCCTGACGACAATGTATCATCATCGTCAGTAATGCTGTCTGAGGCATCCATGTCATCAGTTGGCCTAGGTGCAGAAGCTAGACTGGGAGCTGATGGAGCAGAGGAAATCCCTGCCTCAGTTCTCTTCCCTCGTTCAGCTTTTTTTAGAGAATAACGGGGAAACAGAGATGGCTTGGGTTTGTGAGTACCAGGCCTTCTCCTTCCTGTAGCATAGAGAGATGGGTGAGCTGATCCTGGGGGTAAGGGGTACTGAGGAGGGGAGAGGTGAGGAGAGTAATGAACTTGAGTTTGATAAGATGATGGGGAAGCTACAGTTCCTGTGAATGTGGAAAGCAGTGGGGGTGGAAATGTGAGGTCTATGCCTGTGTGGGAGTCTCTTTCAAACTGAGAAGGAGGAAGAGGTAAGGGAGGAGCAGAGTCACGAGATTTTAGTGTAACAGACCGATCAAGAGATTCTGTGCTAGGGAAAGACTGGCGGCACAGTTCTGAAAAAGATGTTAGAAAGCGCCCACTGGTTAGCTGCAACAAGACAGAAACATCAAAGAAAAACAGACACCAAGTTAACCAGCAACAGGTTTTATGATAGTAAAAAATAAAAAGCTTTAACAGAAAATAAACACAATAAGCACAGAATGGTGATATTGTATAGATGGAATGAAAAGATATACTTGTAAAATTCTTCAAGTTAAGAGAGGTGTGATGCAATGAGATATTTATATTCAAATACCACAATTGAAGAAATATTCAACTTTTACATTGACTAAAGTGCAAAAAAATGAAAACAGAATATTACAATAGGAAATAAATGAAGCATTGTTGATATACTATAAATTCTACTGCTCTAGCTTAACTTGGATGAAATGCTAAAACGAATAAGCTATACCAAGACTGTTGTATAAGAGTGAAATTAAAACTTCAATAAATTTATAATTATCCAAGTTATATATAAAAACTTAATTTTAGTTTAACCTGTACTTGTAATTGAAAGAACATACTTATGCATAAAAATTAATATCTGACTGTACTAATAAACAGAACATTTATTTTTTCCTTTTTCTCCATGTAAAATAGTATAAAATACCCACATTCCGATGCTGGATTCTAAGGTCCCCCTCACGATTCACAGAAGCCTCAATGTATTAGTTAAATGTCTCTATTATCTTATTTACTTCAATATCTACCCCAATGCACAAATTCTTTAATTGATTTGTCTGTTGCCATTTCCAAAACTTAATTCAACTCTTTTTAGAAGCAAATAGTTTTAATTTTGCTTCTCAGATTCATTCTCCGAATTCTTCAATATTTTCTGATTCATATTTTTTTCCCATTATTTGTTACCATTTCCCAAACTTAGTTTATTTCAACTTTTTTTTTAATTCTCAGATTTGTATTTTTGTTCCAATGTTTGTGTTGAAAAAGAGTATTTGGCAGAAAACCTACACATATTGTTCATTCAGTAAGTGATAAAAATAGATACTTTTCTATAAACCTTCAGGAAGCAGAATTATAGGGTTTAAGGGCTATAAGGCAAAAAATTGACAAAAACTTTTTTGAGCCAAATATAAAAAATAATACACAGGTGCATACCCTCAGAACTCCCTTAGTATGCATGCAAAGTTTCAGGTCTCTAGGTTCTTTCCTCTTGGAGTTATGGCAGTCACACACACAGGCTCTTTTGTCATTATAGATGTTAATATAAATTTAAAAAAAACAGTCAAAACTATACTGAATATAATAAACTTAGAAATACAAAAAATAAAAAAACTTCTGGGAAAAACATTTTTCAAGCTCAATAGGCCTTCCAACTCTTACAAGTTCTGGGGAAAACACTTTTCTGATGAAACCAATGCAAATAACAGTGCTTTGAATCCATATTTCATCAAATATATTACTGTATATATGCAAGAATATACAGCCAAAATTAGCAAGAACAACAAAAAAATATTACTGTCCCTGTTTTAGCAATCAAACATGTTTCACATAAAATTTCAAAATATTTCTAAAATAACACTTTTCTATAAACTGATGGCTTTGATAGTTTTCCATTGAGCTAAACAGTTTAAAAGGAAAAAAATTGGGGCTTTTTCCTAACAGTATTAATATAGCAGCTAAAAAGCTTTTTATTCAACAAAATTTCTAAAACACAATTTACGCATGAATTATATCCTTTCCAGAAACATAACCACATTTAATTAATAAACTACTAACCAAAAATAGTACCAAATATTTTTTTTTCATCCACTAATAATAGTAACATATAAACACACTGAAAAGTTTCAAATAAACACGAAACAGACTAAATCAGCTTTGCTTTCAATTAACTAAGTCCTGATATATACATAAAAAATCTAATATGTCATGCATGAAACCTTTTGTAAAATTTATGGTTAACTTATAAGAACAAAAAATTAAACATGAAAATTTACATCACCAAACTAACCTGCTTGAAGACTTCTTCTATTCTTCAACTGGCTAGGTTTGACTAAGTGTTCACCATTTTCTTGGTTGCATACACTAGCATATAAATCACTTTCGTCACTGGGACTTAAAGGAGGATCATCTAGGTAGGCTGTGGGTGAAACTGTTTCATCATCATGGCCATGGCTTCCATCCGTTGGCAACTGTTCATATATACCATCAGAATCCACCCTGAAACCAATATAGAAAAAAAGTGATTAACGTTTTCACAGCTGCTACATAAAATCAGTATCATTCTATTCAAAGTGTAAAAACTTTTAACACCTGCCACACAAGCTAGCCTGGCATCTTGACATGGATAAAAAAAAAATAGTCATTCCAGAAAGGGTTTGAGTTGTTTTGAGTGCACAAAAAGAAGATATTTGGCACTATTTTCAAGGTCTAGGTCGCTGGACCACACCTGTGATCTGACCCGAGACTATTAGAGCCAACATAAAGAAGTTAACTTGTAAATGTAAAGTAAAACAACATGGCAATGAAACATGCTTAAAATATTCTAGATGCATTTGTGAATGTGATGGTTTAAGTGTAGCAATTAAACTAAACTGTGGATTCAGGTCAGATGAGGTAAAAACTTATTTAAAGATATCCCAATGAATTTTACATACCAGATGAATCTGAGATTTGTCAACAGATTACTGCATTGACAGTGAAACAAAAAAAAAGGGCACAATAGTGTTATTAACTTCAAAAAGGGGGGATTGGATTCATATATAAGAAATCATTAGTTTCAATATTTTGTGCAACTCAAATAACAGTAAAGCCCAAAGATGCAGCATTAAAGTTGAAGCAAACATACAATGCATTACAAGATGATTTCCCTAGTGATTCTCAAATTAAAAATGCCATTTCTGCAATGAAAAGTAAATATGAGAAGGATAGTATAATGTCCAGTATGGTACCATCGTAGTATAGTCTATATAAATTTCATCATCTCATATTTTCATCAATATTTAGTTATTGTTTTTTCAATTTAAAATTTGTGCAGAGCTTCATTCATTAGTATCTATCGAAATAACCCCAAATCACCGGTTTCCAGAATGACTTCCTTGTTTACCATCCTAGGCTCAGTATTAATAGATGCTGGGCTGGATCATGAAACGGGTGTTAAAACAATATAAATAAATAAAGTACACAATTTTAAAAACTCTTACAGGAATTTATAATTGAACTAAAGTAATGCAATTATCAATAAGTCTTAAAAACTATTTCCCAAACAGGAACAAAAAATATGTTTGTTTTTACTTAGATTTTCTAAATTGTTTTTTTGTTTTTGTTTAATAAATGGTCAATTATCTAAAGTTCTTTTGTAATATTAAATGCAAAATTGCTTATATGGCAGAAAAAGAGAATAACGATTATAACTGCTTCCACACCCACCCACTAAAAAACAATTTCTTCTTTTCTTTCTGAAAATATATACATATACACTGTGTTTTTTCATTTAGAATATCTCTTAAAATCTTTTAATATTTCAGTGGGAGGCGTT
>NW_013667336.1:114977-118559 GCF_000517525.1 Limulus polyphemus | reverse complement strand
GAACCTTTTCTTTTTGCTTGTTTGTTGACAGTGGCGATCAATTTATTAACGTCTGTTTTTAGTGTTTTTGTCGGGTCAGCTCTAATCCTCTTAAACTTACTATTGTCCGATAGAATGGCGTCCAATTTTGTTTTATATTCCTGTTTGTCCATGATCACTAGAATATTAGCTTTGTCCGCACGTCACACAATGATGTCGTTATGGTTTCTGAGTTCCTTAGCAGCAGTGTATACTGTTGGTATACAGTTTCTTAAATACAGATAAATCTTTAAACAAATATTTAAAAAATTACCAAAAGGAAAAGAGAAAAATAAGCAATGGGCTGGACTTAGTGACTTTTATTTTAACTTTTTTTCAGGGTAATCTTACCCATCTTCAAGAGATCCACTTCGTATATGATAGGACTCTTGCCGTGAAGGTACAGGTGGTGGAACAGGTGTAAAACTTTCTAGAGAATAATCTGAATCATCCATACTGAAGGCTTTTTCTATTTGAGGCTTTCTTTCTGACACTTCCTTGAAGAATGGTGTGTAGAATGCAGCTTTTAAAAATAAATTAATCAGAAATACCATCTTTATTATCACTCCTAGCATACCGATACTTACAAGATATCATTATAGTGTTCATCCTGCGATTACCAATATGGATGCATTATGTATCTAAATATTTTTCCATTAGGCTCCACTTTTATTAATATGAGTACATTTTGATTCCAGCACCTTAAAATAATAAAATAATTAATTGAAAATTAATCACAAAGTTATTTTTTCCATACACACACATAAAGGTTATATTACTTAAAACAATCACTAGAGTTACATACAAATCATGTTGGCAAAATACTTTTCTTTGACATCTTGGTATTAGGAAGGTTAATCAAATCACAGTGAAGAAAATTCTGACATTTAAATAGAACACATACACTGGACTTTGACTAAGAATATTTTAACAAAGTAAGGTGTTACAGATACATAGTTTACATAACTTTCAAAACAATGCATGTACACAAATTTTTTAAACAAAGTTTACTAAATCCATTATACAAACAAATCATACGAAAATGTCAACATAAACAAATTCAAAATTGTCAAAAACAAATTAGATCTTCTAATTATCTGTCAAGGTAGCCTTAGATATATTTCAAATAGTAATAAGGCAAGTTTACAATAAGTTTTTAAATATATTTTTTTTTACAAGAATGACTAATATTAGACATATCTTCACTATAATTCCAAACATACTTTTTGTTGGCAAGTGGATATTGAGGTCATAAAATGAGCTTGTAATTTGTCAGCTACAGCATTTCCCTCTGTTATTAATTGATGTGACAGATCACTTGAGAAAAAAGCATTTGCACTGCCCGTTTCTGTAACAGCCAATATCTGAACTGGGATGTTTGGAATGTTCATTGAAAATGCACTGAAAATAAAAATGTTAATCTTGATCAACACACAAATGGGGAATGAACTGATAGAATTCTATACAAAAAAAAAAGTTTTCACGTGAGTGATGATATAAATATCTTTAACTAGCCTTTTCTAAAAAGCATCTTTATGCACTGTCAGGAAACTGAAAAACAAACTATCAAAAAAGGCAAGAGTACATAAATATTTAAGTTTTACACCAACTGATACTAAAAGTCATCTGCTAGTTAAAAAAGCTACATTAAGACTTGACATACCTGCTTAACAAGTTTCATACTTTGATCATTTAGGTTTAATTTTCTCTTAACACAAAGGTTTAAAAATCTTTGTCATTTACAATAACTTTTTTTAAAACTACTTATAATTTATAATCTTTTATGTTAATTATAATGATTTCACGAGTAGATTAACATAAACTTTTTAAGTACATGAGAAAAACAACCAAGCATAGTCCTACCTTAAAGTACTAAGTGAAGCCCTTCTTTTAGTGGAATAAACTAGAATAAACCCATGTACAAGTTCTTCTTTGAAAGCATTGGCCCCATGGTAGGAAGTGACCCGCACCTCCACACTCCGTTTAGAGTCTCCCAAATAGGTTTCTAAGGTAATATTGTAAGGAGATGTCACAAAACAGCATTGGTGACTAAGTAGTGGCCCAAGAACATGTTCAACAGTGTATGGATCCCCACAGAGCATGCACATGATAATCCTAAAGAAAAAAAAGACCAAGTGAGTGTGTGTGTCCACAGGAAAAAATGCTACTCATGAAAATGGCTGAAATTGTTCTTAGTTTATAGTGGTTGCAAGTAATGCATTCAAAATTAATAAAAATGCTAATTATAAATATAATTTTATGCAAGCTATACTGTTTACATCAACTTATTGTACTTTATGTTGTAGTGTTCATCACTGGGAGAAAAAATATATTGCCCATACAAAATATGCAAGTACAATTATTACTTTTCTTTTATATATATATATATAGCAACTTTTCTGTCCCAAAATTTGAAAATGGTTTTAACTGACTGGAACTGTCATATATTTAGAAACAAAATATGGTTCTAAAGTGTTTATGATGATAAAACACAGCCGTATAACATACATGGTTGTTCAATTGTCAAACGGCATTAAATTAGCAAGAAGAGCAGAAACCACCCTTTCTTAACGCTTGAATTATATTTTTCATTATTTCTCAACTTCTTAGGGCATTATGAGGTTTTTTTTAAAGGCATCATATACTCTTCAACAAATAATAGGTATTTTGCTTTTCTTACACCTAGGGTGTAAAAAAATTTATTTGAATATTTATGCTTATAACTGAATAAACCATGAAGGTGGCTGGAGAGTTTGACTGCTAAAGCTAGTACAAATTGAAAGAATGTTTAAAAACATTTTATTTTAATTATTTTATTTTCTAATTGTTCACCCACAAAAAACCAAACCACAAATGTTACTAAAATATGCACAATAATCTCCAATATTTGTTCATTTACAGAAAATTAAGTTGAATATGAAAATAAGCATATTTATATTTACAGTGCAATCATATGAAATTCAGATGTGATTGCAGCTTATACTATCTGATCATTAGCAGAAAATTATTTTCATTTTGTTCTAAAACAGCGGTGATTACAATATTTTTCACAGCTAATTTGTAGCTAAGCTAACTGTGTTCCGGTATTGAATATTATTGTAAAAATTTACATTTTAAATTTACACATGAAATTTCATTACATCCTTTCAGTATTTCAAGAACTCTGAACAAAAACATTATAAATCTCTCATGCATAAAAAACGTTTAGTGCAGTGGCTTTGAAACTTTCTACTTGCTTTATTACAGCATCAGTCAATCAAGGTTTGCCACATACACTACATGGCTTTCTCTACCATCCAAACATCAGGTATCAACTAAAACTGGTCAATTTAATGAATTATTCAATATAATTGATTACTTATGAGCAATAATTATATCAATTAGTGTTATGAAAACTAACAATCAGTTAATCAAAATCTTCATAAAATGTGACAGACTTTTAGCAAACATTACAAGTCTTTTGCACATAAGAAACAAGGTTTTTTAATGTAGTATTTTTACTAAAGTTTTGTCTATGGTCACAAGTAAATAGACACCACCTTTTCAGAAAAAATGAAATTTTTC
>NW_013667336.1:111748-114103 GCF_000517525.1 Limulus polyphemus | reverse complement strand
ATTTCGATGCTCCTCTTGACAGCCCTTTTTGTCCTCTCTGATGGACTAGGACGACTCGGATGCTGCTCATTTGTTTCCTTGCTGTGTTTTCTGAACTGCACGATGATTTTGTTGACTGTCGAAAGCGAGATTCCCAAATTCTGCAAAATTTGCCGCTGACTTATTCCACCATCTGCTTGACCAACTATCCTTCCTCTAACAAAATCTGACAAATCGAGAGAACCTTGAGTTCTAGGCATGTTGTAGCACAAGATAATTAGTGTGCGGACCATTTTCATTTATATAGTGCTCTGTGAACACAAATTAGTTAGCATAAATCAGTTAAATGATGAAAAATTAGGTGTCTATTTACTTGTGACCACTCAATGTATATACTGTTTCTATATACTTGTCCAAGTGCTAAGTGATTTCTATGTTAAGATTAAAAATATTTTTTTGTTTCATTTTATTTGTGTAATTTCTAAACCCTTCTAAATAAATTTGAAAGTTTTTCAGTAGAAATTTATAATTTATCTGTTGTGTTTTCAACCTTAACTTTATACAAGGTTGGTCAATTTGACTGACCTCATAACCATACACCCACAAAAAATAAATCAACGTAAGTCTAAATTTCCCTTTTAAATTTCTGTAATGCCTTCAAATTGTAATATCAAACTACTTCTGTTTATACTGAACAGCTTTAAACACAACAGTATACATTATTTATATTTAAATTTAATTTCTTTATTGCCCTTTGCATAATTTAATGTAATGATAATTCTATAGCATAAAGTGAGCTGCATGATCACCAAGTGATTTACAACTTAAAATGGTACAAATAGTAATTAGTCAGGGTTCGAAGGGCAATAAAATAATAAAATTTAAGTTTAAATAGATGTATGCTGTTATCAGTGTAAAGCTATTTAGGATAAACAAATGTAGTTTTATGTTACAATCTGAAGTTATACTAGAAGGAAAGAAAAAGGGTAATTTAGATTTATTTCAATGTAAATCAATTAGCATTTGGGCTAGTATAAAAAAATACTATACATATATATTTATGGACAAATCTTTAATAAATATACTTCATTAAAAAAAATCTGCTTTTTTGTGTAATGTTTCTTAAATATCTGCCAAATTTTGTGAAGATACACAAAGTGTATTAAAAGCATGTTATGGAAACTATACTGAGTACAAAATGGTTACGAGGTCAGTCGATTCAACCAACTTCAAAGCAAGAGTTAAAATGCATTTTTGTTAGATAAAAATAAAATGTGATGAGAGAGACAGAAGTCCCTTAAATTAACCAGATACTAATGATGTCTAACACGATGGATGATAAAAATTTTCAATAAAGACGAAACCTTATTAAGTTTATTAATCTTTGATTAAAATTACAGTATTAGATTTACCTACTCCCTTTAATAAAAAAGCTTCAGTTAGAAGATATTCAAAAAAAGTTATTGAAATAATCGCAGAAACTACAAATATGGTTATCAGACAAAAAAAATAAACATAATAGCAAAAAATTAGAATGTGTAACTTTACATGTAAAATCCTAACTGGTAGAAAACTATTCGAACTTTTAAATAATATAACAAATAAGCTTTAAATAAGGTTTATCCCTCTCCAGATGGATCACAGGTCAAAGACCATGTCATCATATCTGTTGACTCGCATTCTAAAATTTACTGAACTACTATTTCTTCAATTTATATTATACATTATTTTATTTCTTAATTTAAAAGTAAATATTAAAAAACAGAGTTAAACATTGATTTTTGTGTGTTATGTGGTATGTTGAATGCAGCGCTGGTTCAATTACATGTTTGTGAGGTCAAAATACTAAGTTTATAGTTTTGTACGAATTACAAACTCAAATTCCCGATATTGACAAACTAGAATATAAAATAAGAACCTGATATCTTTTCTATTTGCTGAGATATCACTCATGTACTGAATCAAACAGTGACCCTGCTCACCTCTTTCCATTTTTGGAAATGGTCCATTATACACACTTACTTCAATATATGACACATGAATAACCAATCGAAAGATCAGAATGTCCCCATAATGGCTTTCTCAGCAACTTTCAGGTGCTAGGATGCCATCTCGTTCTTTTGAACTAAGATTTCAAGGAGGTAGATTCTGTCTTTAGTCTGATCGAAATTTCATATTTTTTAGACTTAGTTACTAAGCTTGATAAATTATAGTGGAATTCTATGGTATCGATATAGTAATTTATGATTTTTTGGTTATTCAACTATATATATAAAACCTAAAAAATTGTTAAAGGCTTAGAAACCTACATCCAGCAGCAACTGAGTCCAAATGTCATAACTATAAGAGATAATTGTTTGCTTTACTTCTTTATTT
>NW_013667336.1:105521-110826 GCF_000517525.1 Limulus polyphemus | reverse complement strand
AAAAAAAAAAAAAAATAGATATTTTGCATATGAAAGCATTGTAATGATCACTGATAGTCTCCCAAATTTCGTTAACATAAGCTTACTAATTTAAAAGTTATAGCACGAAAACTATAACAAGCACAAAATGGTTACAAGGTCAGTTCCAGAGACAGAGCCTGTGATGAAATAGTTAAAGAAAAATAATATCCAAGAAGTAAAAAATAATTAAGTCCAAATGAAAATACTTATACAAAGAATTCTGTGCATTTTAAAAAAATACAAAAATACAAATAAACCACATATTGTGAATTTAACAAAATTATACAGCTACATTACATAACTACAGTTTTAAAATGTAATTCATTCACACAAAGAACAGACTTACCTAATGTCAGGGTTGACAACCTGTTCAGGAAGAGTATGGTAAATCTGTAACAAGTCCGCTCGACGCTGAATGCTTTCTATGAGGGAATGTAAAGCCTTGAGAAGCTTGGATTCATCAAACCGCTCCTCAGCAGCAGAGGCACTATTACTTACATCAATAAACGGACATTGTAGGCTAGAAGAACAAAATTCAGTAAAACAAGTAGAAAGAACCAGAATAAAGGAACTGGCACTTATAAACGTAAATTTGTTTAAACATTTAGTAAATCTTGATTAGTAATACAAGTTAAACAATACTGATGCTCGTGCAATATTTCACACAATAGACAACAGTTACCTGATGATACCACACAAGTGACTAAAACATTGTAGGAAAGTTATAGAAAAAAATTAAAATAAATAATCCACTCAAACACTGTACCTCTGGACTTTTATTTAAAGTGTATAGCAGATTTCCCCTCCTCACAACAAGTCTATATTTATGTTGAATTTTACAGAATTAAAAAGAGTTTATGTAATACCTCAATTCTTCACAGGTACTCATGTTTACAGAAACTTACTTTAAATATACCTCAGACTTTCTTTGAAATACAGCAAAATTTATTAAAAATTTCATAATTAACAGTTTAAATATGCTATTTATTCCCACATAACTTTTGCAGTAATTTAAAATATATTAAATATCAAAGGTTTAATTCATTTCACTTTACTTTTAATTAACAACACGAAACATACTTTAGAACCATTAAACACCATGATAGTATCATATAAGCAAATTATATTACGGAATCACAATTTTCAGCAACTATTTAAACCTAAATGAACTAGTTCAGCTGACTGTATTCCTTCAAAATAAGTGAATGATGCTGTTTCTTTATAAGTCTTCAGTTGTTTCATTGTTTTTTGTTGTTTATTTTGCCAATGGAAGCAGCATCATAATTAAAATTAGTCACTTTCTTGATTTCTTTAATTAGGTATAAGTATTTAGAATCACTGGTTTAATAGATGTGCTTTTATGATGTCCACAACACATCCTGACAGTACAAAATTTATAGGAACTCAAAATTACGTCTCTCATCATGGATAGTACAAGAGATTCCTAAACTTGATTCATGCTCCATAAAATAAAAGTATCAAATTCAAGTTCCAGAAACCGATAATAAAAATGTTTCTTTTGGTTGCTAAAAATAATTTTTTCCCTCTAGCTATTAACCATTTAAAGTACAAAATCTAATATAAACTAAAACCTTTAACTCAATGTGTACAGGTGGAGGTCAAAGTGCACATTCCATAATCTTTTACAGAGTACCATTCAACATGGTATTAATATTTGATGTCACAGTTATCAACTATTAATTTTACCCTACATTGCTGATTTAGCAACAGTTCATGGTAGAGCAAGTACCTGATACAATTTACAGGAATACTGAAAAAAATTTAGATAGATACACATTTCTGAGGTTCTAGAGGTTAGGCAAATTTAATATGCAAACTGTACAACGGAAATAATTATTTTTTATTCTTCACGTGAACATCATCTTGCATTCAGAGTCTGAGTCAGAATGACGCTTTCAATTTACAGACATAACTTGAGTACAAACACTTTTTTTTGTGAAATATCTGATTTTTTGTGCAAAATCGACTTGTACATTTTACTCAAAGCTTGACACATTTTGTATATATGCACATAGTAAGTTCGATATTATAGTCAACATTCCCTCTCCAATACAGGGTTGGTCCAATGGACCAAGCCTGTACACATTTATTTAGACAGAGAAACAAGCTTGCAAACATACATGCTAATTAGACACATTTCACCTAAAAGACATCCACTTATCTCATTATTTTGTAATTTTTTTTTTCATACTATGCTTCGTTTCATTTACATTTTAACTTTCTAAGCACTTTTTTTTTCCAATTATAAAAGAGAAGTGAGTAGTAATTAACATATACACACAATATACATCTTGTAGGTAACAAACACTTCATTGTAGCCTACCTTTTAGCTCTATTCTGCCCATCTTCACGAAGAAAGGTCAGATCTTTCTCATTTATACTAGCATCAGCAGCAAAAAGGATAACAATAGGCAATCCATGGAAAGGAAGCCTGTCCTCCTGTTCAAGATTTGATAGTAGGGTTTTTTCCAAACTTTCACGAATGTATTCTAGAGTTTGATGGTTAGAATACACACAAAAACAACCTAGGAATAAATATGAAAAATAAAAAAGATAAAACATTTGATTATTACTAAAACTACATTAAAACAATCCAAGTTTAGTACATACAAACAGTTCAAAGCTTAAGCAGTTCATACAAATTTGATACTACTATCTATTCTATAAATTAATTAATTGTCATATTTTACAAAAGTTAATGAACTGATAAATTATTAAACTAACTTACATTTATGTATGAAAATAAGTACAAACAGATATAAAACTTCAAGGTTAATTAATCACTTTTACTTCATAGTCCAATTCAAGCATGCTTCACATTATGACTAATCAAAATACTCAACATCGGTTTATTCAATATAATAATTCTATACTAAAATCAAACAAATCCATCTATGTTACCAACAGGTTAAAAGTTTTTACACATACACATTACCAAGAAACAATTTTGGAAATATTACCAACTCACCATGTGGAAGAAAATCAGATGTTCGAAAGGAGTTGTGTGGCAAACCAACATCACCATCAATTATTCTAAAATCTAAAGTATACCGCACTTTTTCCATCTCAAAAACATCATCTGTACAATAGGCCTAAATAGGAGAATATTATCAAAATGTCACTTGAACATATAAGAAATTATTATTATTATTATAACATCTGTGCCATAAGCATGGACAGAAAAAACTTTTCAAAACATCTGCACTAAATGCTTAGATACAAGAGATTTGCAAAATCATTTGTAAAAATAGACCATGACAAAACAGAACTGTTTTAACACATATAGATGTGGGAAAATTGTTAAAATATGTAAGAAATAGGCTTAGATAGAGGAACAAACAATATATAAAATAAATTTATGTGCCTGAAGATTGTTAAAAATGTAGGCAGACAGGTCTAAGTACATGGAAATTGTTAACTATCTATTTAAATAAGTCTTGATAAATGTAACTTGCAATACACTTGTACAACAGGCTGGAGTGAGGAAAACTGTTAAAATATCTATATAATAACTCTTGTTGGATCAAAATTGTAACACACTTAACACATCTGTATAAGAGGCTTTGACAGAGGAAACTTTCTAAAACATCATCTGGTACTAGACAAGAAAAGAAAAATGGAATTTGCTAAAACATTATCTGGTATTAAGCCTTGATAAAAGAAAAGTCAAGTAAAATCTGAAATAGAAATAAACAGAAGTCAACTTATAAGATAATATATAAAATAAATGTTTACGTTAATCTAATTTTTAGATCGTCTTATCAATATATTTTGAATATTTGTCCCATCAGGATTGTATAGTGAAAAACCTAGCTATACCTGAAAAACAAGTATGTATTTATAAAATATTTTGCAATGGAACAAAACTGTATATTTATACCAAGTATTTTACTATACTTAGTTTTTGAGAGCTAAACCTCTCAGAAGTCAAGAAAAACTTATCTCAAATACTAATACTTAAAACATCTTCAAAAGCTCTATAAAAAAAAAAAAAAACTTCTTACCCTAATAGTGTTAGCCAATTCATCTGCTATACCACCACACCCTAATAGGACTAGGTTAAGTTGATTGTTTTCTGACTCAAGAAGCCACTGGCTGTTTCGACTCCAAGAAGAAGGCCTGGGAACAATAGAAATATTTCAACATCAAATAACATATTAACATTAATAATAAAGAAACATGTAGTTTCTAAAAATTCTACTGATGGCTTCAGTCTACCACAGTTTGGACACAATGACTGGTAATTACTCAAGTTATAAACAAAACCTACTAGTTGATTTACACATTAGAATTTGTTTTGTCTCTAACATGTATATTTTCTTTCCATATTTTATAACTTGAAATTTTATTTGATAGTCTGGTATATTTTTATACTTAGAAGAAAATAACTAGTATTAAAACAATTTCATAAAACAAGTTTCATGTTGGAGCCAAAAATGCATGAACAGTGAAACAGAATATATTAACATCCTTGTAGATCAAACCTAATTTCACAGAAATAATGCCAAGTGTTTCTTTTTCAATTTTGTACATATAGTATATTCATATGAATAAGAAAAGTTATTTTCACAAATTATAATATATAATAAATTACCAGGTTAAAGAAATTCCTATTGTTAACATACACAAAACAAGTTATACAATTATGCAAACCAAAAAGTGAAACAATAAACAAGTAGGTGTTAATTATAAAGTAAAATACTAATAGCATTGTAAGATTTTTGTTATATTAGTATACACACATACACAGATGGAAAAACCTATCAGTCAAGTGCATAGGTTATATACTTTGTTTGGAAAAATTGTAAAATAAGACATCCGACTGATCAGGAAAGTAAATAGGAATACTTGACATCAAGACACCTGATTTATATATATAATCCTTTATGCTGGATGTAATTCTATTCTAGTAGCACAGTTTTACCTTAAAAATATTTAACAAAAGAAATTAAATGCTGAAATCGATCTGAAAAACTTTTGAAAACTATAACGTGAATTCTTAGAAATTTGATTTTTTAACCTAATGCTAATTACACTTAAAGCATTCAACAATATTTTGCTTAACATGGTGGCACCATCTGATTTTATTTTTTTAATTAGTATTAATATGTTTCTGTTTCATATTTGAAGATTACAGAGCTAGAAATTAAGTAAGAAAATTAAGACTATGCAATTATAAAATATGCACAAAAATAAAAGTATAGTGTGTTGCTTTCAAAAACAGACATACAAAGCAAAAATCAGTGTCGTCCCTGTAAAATAA
>NW_013667336.1:98341-104845 GCF_000517525.1 Limulus polyphemus | reverse complement strand
AAAATCTTAACACCTTAACAGCAGCAGCAATGCTTATTCCTAGTGCAGTAATTTTTATTTTTATTGTTAATATTCTTATAATGTTGTAGTTTTGGTTATAGTTACAAAGCCACTAAAAATGGATAGCTTATGATTTCATAGCAGAATCTTTGTTCTTTGACATTATACTCATACATCTCTTAGTAGCAATAAAAGAATTGATTACACAATGTTTTTAGCCCTACTCCTCTCAATTACATAATTCATCTTGATGTAGATACACATGTAGTACACACTTGAAAAGCACCCAGTATTCAAAACTTACTTAGAATCAATTGGGGATTTTTTCCACATTCACTACTTTGATTTTTTTTTTTATGATGATAGGGAGGGAAACCTCTTATGCATGTGAAAGCATAGTTGATACTTTTTTTTTCAAATCTATCATGGCTAAAAAGCAATATACAGATGCAGAGGTAAAGCAGCGAATGTTAAAGAAGTCTTAGAATTTTCCCAAAATTTCTGTGAAAGCACATTATCCTGCTAAAAATATGTGATAATCACATGACAAAGGTTAGTATATGGTGTAGATTCTATGACACAATGCAAACATACAAAAAGATATGCCATAGACCAACATTTCTCAACCAATGGTTTGCAAACACCTAGGGGTTTTGAGAGATAATTCTGAGGGTTTCGCAACAAAAATTTAGTAATTTTTCCCTTTCCTGGTTTTACAGTTTTTACCAATATTTTAATTGCCTTCTAATTTATTAAAATACTTATGGAAGAAAATAGCTTGATATAAGACTATCTCTTCAAAACAAGCTCAGAAATCTCATTAGTTTTAATTAAATGGTTTTATTTTAAATTTTATTTTGTTTCAAGAATTATATTTCAATTTTACTAGGTACTAACTGCAAACAGGTGACAATATCAGAGATTAGGATTTTATTGTAAACGTGTTACATACCATGTGTTATAAAAACTCTATTTTCAATAAATTCAACATGTTCAAAAGTTATTTTATTTTACAAAATTTATTACTGCTTAAAAGGGGTTTACTGCTGAAACTATTATTACTCACGGGGTTCACGAAGAGAAAAAGGTTTGGAACCACTGCCATATGGTACCATATGTTGTACCATATGGACCCTATGGTACAACATAGGAAATGGAACAATGAAAACCAAAACAATGCTAATCAAAAGATAACTCTGACACAGTGATCATAAGATAGTGAAGCTCCATGAAGATTACCGTTCAAGAAAAGTAATGGGAGACACGAACATACATGATTAGGTAGAACTTGTTTTTTTGACAGCATAATTATTTTGCAAATTAAATATCTGCACAACTTCTTAATGACAAATATCAATACACCTATACAAAGAAATAGTAAAAGTAATATCTAAATAATTTTAATCTTGCAATGTCTTAACCAACTGTTTTTTTTGTCAGGTGTTTGAAACAGTTTATATTTAACAACAGATTAAAAACAAGTTCCATAATAAACAATGTGTGCATGATGTGTGAGAATGACACCAATAATACTCATTAAGATATTACAGAATATAGAGGAAAATCAAAATTTTATGATTTGTGGCAAAAATTAAAAAGCAGGAAGTAAATTATAATCATATCAAATTCATTAGCATGTAGAACAACAGTAGTACTTCAGTTCTTTAAGTAAGATATAAATCATCAAGCACGAACTGTATACTGCCAGTGCTGTTGAGCATTTTGAGCCTACACAAATGTGTTATATAATCTTCTGTCAAGTGTGTATTTCAATGGTGGTGTCTGGCTTGTGTCTCACTTCATTTAAGAATAATTATTTTGTGATAATTAAAAATGACTTACAAGTGACATAAGTAAGATTGTATGTACCCTTTTTTTCCCCAGTTTTCTGAACAGTAATTCCCATTACAGTAACAGAAATTTAACTTCTAAGTTTAGTTTGCATTCAATTTAAAGTGTTATTTATGTGAATGTTAATATGAAAATATAATCAAGTAGAGTGAAGCTATCTAAACTTTCATAACTGTTTTATTATAATAATTAATCTTATGATTGTGCTATTAAGTATAAGTAGACATATGCCAGTTAAATACTCTTATCTTGGAGAAAATATTATGGCATTTTCTTTACTTAAATACAAAAGTTTTATGGCAGAATATCTTAACCTGAAGTTAAAGACACTTAAACAGAACTTTATAACCAATTAACATTTGCATCTTTATTCTTTAGAGTGCTGTTTAGTAGATAAAATATAGTAAAATATACATAAAAAATCCTCTTTAAATCACAATAACTTTAATACAATTATAGCATATACAGTTCTGAAAAATCAAAGAATAACTTGTGTACAGAAAGAGTCTGTATATTAAAAATTTCTTACATACCTATGTGCCTTTTGAGCTATGACTTTTTCAATGAGATTGTCCATACAGTTAGGAAATGCTGGACAATGCTCTTTTATAGGGCCATGCACAAAACCTAGGTGTCGAAGAAGCATAAGCATTCTATCTTGATCTAGTCTATCTAAAGCTTTATACCTATAGAAAGGCAAAATGGACAATAAAAAACATTTCAGCTTACCATCTTCATGCTCGATATTTAATGTATAACCTTAGTAATGTGATAAATTACAATCTATAGAAAAAAGCAAAACATATAAGGTCTGATATAAATTTAAACTTATGTTTCACAGTCAAATTTTATAATTTTAGCAATGCAATACAAATCCCTTAACAGATTTTTTCAATTTTCTCCTGAACATTAGGCCTCTGTTTTAAAAAAATACCTTAGAAATTCCACAGATTACTTTCATTTTAGCAAAATTGATCTATGTATTTTCATAATAACTTTAAAGAAAGTATTTAAACAGTGCTGCCTGAACTTAAAGTTTGAGATCAATCTGTGATAGTAAACTCACTCTAGTACATAATTCTAATAAAGCTCAAAGTCTGCATTCCTTCCAAACTCAAAACATAAATGTTTTAACCTTTGAGTCTGTAATTAAATTTTGGGTGGGTTCTCGAGACGTGTCAATTATCCACTAAAAAATGAAATTTAGAATTTGACCTTTTTAAGTACTTTTTCAATATCAAAATACACTAGTTGCACTTTTGCTCAGTGATGTACACACACATAGTACATAGGCAGAAAATGCAAGGATGTGCGAGTATCCCGTTTTTTGCACTATGAGGAAAAGTTTTTGTGACACCATGGGGTAAATCTGCTTGTCGCCCCAAACAGCTACAAATGTCAAGTCGGATAAATCCAATTATAGCATACAAAGGTTAAAGTAAATAGTGCCAGAAAACAGTAATCCCAAGCCATTTTACTTAACCTTTGAAAAGAGTGAAGTATAAATCGTTATAATTTTAGCCTAACCAATAAACTTCAGATCATCTGCTATTCTATATATTATATGTGGAACTAAATCTATACATTTTACAAATATATGTGATTAAAACAAATGTTATATTACTTAAAATCATTAGCCTAAGTTCTTTTAAATAACAATCTGTTCATCTGAAGTGAACTAAGAATGAAAAAACCATCAGTGAAATCAAACAATTTTTATAGTTTTAACCTAACTGTAGCTTTTAGCTACTTCCTCTGTACCCAGTATATTTACTTCCAAAATACACACATTTACACATCACAAGTTGAAGATATGCCTAAAATATATTCTCACAGATGACATGACCATTTCTTAAATATACTTATAATTTATAGAACTTATTTATATGAACATGAAAATTTAATATATAACTATGGTATTTGCTAGGAATGGCTTTTAAAGTTTTCAAGTAGGAGAGGAGGAATAGTAAACAGTGAAGAACACAGAATATATAAAATATATTAACAAAATAGATGTAATAAAACAGTTATAAAAAATTAGCTTGTTTAATAGCAAAATTATTGCAAAAATTCATTACATATATATAGGATTACATGTGAAATAGAGTACTAAAAAATCTTCAGTAGGCCTGATTTCTTTAATTAGTTAGAAAGTTAACTTAACACCAAAAATATAATATTCAAACTATCTTTCAGCCTGCTCAAACTGGTGTAGGTATAGTAACAAAGATGCTGAAAATAAAACTGTAATAAGAAAATGAATTATAACTACATAGAATTACAAACTTCAGAGTTAAGATCTACAAAAGATACTCACAAAATTGAATTTGTCAATAAAACCTTGATATTACATTTTTTCAAAACTTTTAAAACTTATTAATTTGTATATCATGATCATAAGTTTCACAATTTCTTTTCCTTGTTAACATATGATAATGTTTTTATATTTAAATTGTACAATGCATATAATGCTTTAATAAATATTAATATTTTAAAGACCACAGATAAGTAAAAAATAACTGTGTGGTTTTTATTAATCAAGAAATGCTTGAAAATGAGCCACATCTAGATTTTAAAATTTAAGAGAAATTACTCTCAAATTATATAGAATCAACTAATGTGAAAAATCCATAGTATAGGTAGAAACACAAATATTCCTAAACACTAACAATGAACAGCAAAAAATAAAATAAAAATCTATAAGTATTAAATCTTAATTGGTTGAATGACTTTTAATGAGATTGGTTCTGAAAAAAGGTCCTAAAAAATTCAATCTTCAGAGTGACCCCCTTACAATGTTTTAAATGTTTCATTTTCTAATATGTGACATTTTTCATGAGATATTTTTTTTCTCTCCCAAGGCTGATGTTTGAATGATTACCTCCTTTCTCTTTGAGAAAAAGTTTTCAACTAAAAACACTTGACAGCAGAAATTAGCAATTAATCTTTCAAGACTAAAAAAATTACCTAATTACAGAGAAAAAAAAAGTTAGATGGGTGTAGAAACGGTAAATGCCTCAACCGAGTTTCATTTTATAAAAATGTTTTGAATAAAGTTTTAAATGAAGTAATTTTTTAAATCACACAGGGCTTTCAGTAACTCTTTGTGCTCAAATGTTTCATTCAAAATTTCTCATTGATGTATAAGAACTTTTAATTGAAGCAGGAACCTAATGGTTTGATGATGAGGAAAGTTTTCAAACATAAATTTGGAAGTTTTTTATATTCCAAAACTAATTCCTCTAACCTTCAGATCTTAATCAATTGTTTTTAAAAGAATAAAAAAGTAGTTTTGAAAATCTAATTTTTGTGTAGTCTACAAACAGTACATATCTACTTCAACATATATAAATTCCAATCTTAAAAGTTTATGAGAACTTAAGAAAGAAAGCAAAATTTTAAAAAACATCTTATTGTTTCATAAATAATAACACGATCTAATGATAATACAACTAGTAATTAACCATGTTTTCATTTTTTTTCCTTATAACAATCAATAGACCTGAGAAAAACCTAAGCCATTAAAATGCTCATCACAAGGTGTATTAATGTTTGGGGCTTACCGGTGTGTCTCCTTCAAATAATGTTTAAAATGCTAAAGATAGATTTCTTTCAGCAATATTTTTAATGAGGTCTTTAATTGAAGTAAATTACAATTTAATTATACCTCTTGTTTGGATTTTAGGAAGAAAAAGGATAGATGTTGATCTTACCTTGAGTCTTCCCTTAAAGTTTCTGTAATTTTGCTAATGTCTTCTTGTGTTATCACACTACCTGGCCCTATACTTGTAAAGTGGTAGAAAATCTCTGCATTTTCTAACAAAAGTTCTTGAAAATTTTGCTTTGCTCTTTCTGTGATATCTTTTTGGTGTTCATCATAAATCTCTTGCAGATCAGGTTCCAAGAGGGCTTCGAAACATTCTCTTCCCATAAACAAAACTCGCACTTCAGAAAGACTTTTCCCAGGTGTTACATAACCAGTTTCTTCTAATAACTGCTTAAACTGTTTCCTCATTCTAAAATAAGAGAATTAGGGAATAAAAACTGTGTTATCCTAATAATCAATGAATAAATATATCATACTTCTGAATTCTGTATTATTAAAAATGTCTACTTTTTCAAGCAAAACAAGTTAAAGAACTGTAATGTAGTCATTTTTCTAGTGCCTTGAACTTTGTGAGAACATATTGCTTGATACCAGTCTACAAGTCTATTTCTAATCACAAATATTTGTGGAAACAAGCCAATCTCAACATATGGATAAATACTTAAAAAAAAAAATTCCACTAGCTAGTTGATTAATTTAACAATCCAGACAATTCATTTTGCAAAATGTTTCCCTCATTTTAGAACAAGCACTTACTTCATTAGGAAGTAATATAAACAAAAAACAATTGAATTCATCTCTTAACTTTGCCATTTTGTTCCTTTTTAATTTAAAACTGTTTCCAAAATGTTGTGAGCTTCAACAAATAAACCATATTTACAATAATTTAATAAAGAAACTTACTCTTGTTGAACAATACAAGCTTTCCAGTTATAAAATAATAAAATTGCACATTATATAACTTTCAAATTCTTAAAAGAATTCCCTTCAATGGTGCACTACAGTGAAATAAGTATATATATATATATATATATATATATATATTT
>NW_013667336.1:96437-97861 GCF_000517525.1 Limulus polyphemus | reverse complement strand
TATATATATATATATATATATATATATATATTTCAATACAAACAAAATTAGCAGTTATATTACAAAACAGAAATGATGAAAAGAACTACATTCACAGCACTTAAAACAACAGAAGATTGAGGATAAATGAACATATACCTCTTGCAATCCCAACTCAAAGACAAAAAACATTTTAAAGAAAAACACTCACTCTTTTCTTTTTTCATCTGCTTCTAGTGATGCCTTGTGTTCCTGAAAGCATGCTTCTGCCTCAGAAGTGTCTAAAATATCCATTGGGATACGAGTTTCTGTACTATCCACTAGGTCACTTTCTTGCCAAGGTTGTTCATCAGGACTCTCAAGAAAATATTGATTAAAATCTGGATGTTGTTGGAGTTTAGCCCGTATATTTCTCCAGTCACTAATAAGGATAAGAAAATACTTGTAAGATATACCAAAGTAATACATACCACCACAAAAAGTAAAATATACAAATTAAAAAAAAAATGAGGTAAGAGGATTAAAATCAAATAACTCCCTCATTAACTCTAAATTTCAAAATAAAGTTCAAAATCTGGCTTACCAAGTATGAAAATTTACCCATCTAAATGCTTCAAGATTTGCGAGTTTCATGTGCAAATTGTTCTGGTACAATGTACAAAATTTGCTGATCAGAATATTGTTTTTCTTAAATATTAGAAAGTAGATCAGTATCATATGCTTCCATAAAATAGCTTTAATCTTACATTTCCCCATTTAACCAACAGTCCTTAGATATTTAGATGTATATGCAGTTCATTTTGTGCTATTCTAAATTAAAAAGCTCCCAGTTCTTGGAAAACCAAATGAATAAATACTTCATTAGTGCTAAATGCATCTCAAAGCATACAAAAGATCTAAATCCAAAAATCAAAAGTCATCTTCAGTTACTTCCAGAAAAAGTCAACAAATATTTCATTTCTAATAAAAGAAAATCTCATTAACCCTTATGAGACAGGTCATGGGTGAAAGGCCATGTCATCTCATTTGTTAAGTCGCATTCAAAATTTTACTGAACTACTGTTTCATGCATTTATGTCAATAAGTTTGGTATCAAACTGTAGATTATAATTCAAATTTTAGTACTATACATTTCCATAATTTAAAAGTAAATATTAAAAAAACACAGATTAACATTGATTTTTGTGTGTCACATGGTATGTTGAATGCAGCACTGATTCAAATTAGATGTTTGTAAAGTCAAAATACTAAGTCTGCAGTTTCATATGAGTTAGCAACTCAAATTACTGATATTGACAAGCTAGAATATAAAATAAAAACATCTTATCTTTTCTATTGCTAAGATATTGCTCATGTAATAAATCAAACACAGTGGCACCCCTTCCACCACTTTCCATTTTTGGAAACGCTCCCTTATATACACTTACTTATATATATATATATAT
>NW_013667336.1:74721-95664 GCF_000517525.1 Limulus polyphemus | reverse complement strand
GGAGGTAAGGTATGTCTTTAGTCCGCTTGAAATTTCATATTTTTTTAGACTTGGTTACTAAGGTTGATAAATTATAGTAGAATTCCATTGTATTAATATAGTAATTTATGATTTTTTTTTTATTCAAATGTACATATAAAACCTAAAAAAAAAAAAAATTATTCTGTTTCCTATCCTCCACGTGCAAAATTTTATAAGGCTCAGAAACCTAAGTCAAGAAGCAAACGAGTACAAAGGTCTTAACTATGAGAGATAATTGTTTGCTTTACTTCTTTATTTACTGTTCTATGTTTTAAAAAAATAAGTTGAAGAACTTATTTAAGAAGAGCAATAATCTATATACATATATATAATTTATAATAATTGAAATGTGACTATTTTGCAAAATAGTAGTCTACTAAAACACAGGCAAGACAAGTTACTTTGTACCCACCAAAGGTCAGTTTTATGTTATTTGATATGGTAACATGAGTGCACATGAGCCACATCATTGTAACTTCAGTACTGTTAGCCAGGCATGGCTGAAAGGTCAATATAATAAAAATAATAAATGTATAATGTTATGAGATTTAAGCAATTTAACCTAAACATTTATGTATTCGTGATATAATTTGTGTTCATTTTAGAATGAAAGAGGCATAATTTATATTTATTTCCTAATTCTTTATGGTGGTTACAAGATCAGCCAAATATACCAAACCCATACAGATATTAATTACTGAAAATAACAAATAAAATATAAAGTTTTTCTTAAGAAATGTTTGATAACTATGTGGACATAATAAAGATTTTGCATGTGAAATTTGAAAATTTTCTTAGCATAGCATTACATCACAGAGTAAATTTTATTGAAGTATTAACAAACAGGTCTTAAATTACTTAACAAATTTGATAAAATACATCAAAGTGACTAATAACGTTTCCAAATCAGAAAAAATTAAAGTATGAAGAAAACACATTGTCTAACCCTAAACACCACTTCAATTTTTATGCAGTTATCAATGAAAGTGCCTTGCTTTTCTGTTGCAACACTCCTGAGATTTTAACTAAAGAAAAACAAATAATTTTTTTTCATTGTTATATATTTGAAACACTCCTTTTTTTGTGAATTTTATTGGGTTAAATCTGAAACTAACTCCTTTTTGTTTGTAATTGTTATTGGTTAATTCTGAAGCTTACTCCTTTTTGTTTGCAATTGTTATTGGTTAAATCTGAAACATATCATTTTTGTAGAAATTTCAACTGTTTTATTTATTGCTCAACTATAAAAATACTGCCTAGTTATAAAAATATTACCCACTTATGAGTGATGATGATCGGTATGGTAGTTTCCGAGATCCGAGTTTTGACGTATACATCACAAACACCATTATAATAAGATTTAAAATATTTTTTTCATATTTCATATTTTTCATATTTTTAAATATGAGCATTAATAAGTATTAGGACTGTTTTTCTAAGTTTTTCTTCTCCTTCAGAAATTAATACTTTTAAGTACTTAACTCTTTTCAAAAGATTTAATACATCTAATACATAAATTAAAAAATTACCTAAACCACTAAACAAACCCATAAAAAACATTTATACAAGTTAAATAATTTTATGAAAAAAAATCTAATAACAGATTAAGTACTATGTGTAGTGCACCAATATCAACTAGACTAGGTAAGTAAGATATCTATTTAAGTTCAAAATATTTTTAATAAATATCCTTTTTCTTGAAATTTTAGGAACAAATAGTCTGAAGGTATAATGTTCCAACCATATGGCAACCAACTAACTAGCAATGGCAGTCTATAACAGCCAACTCTCAGGATATAGAGAAAAGGGAGGCCAAAAAAGTGATGGTCAGATGAGGTTTCTGAAACCCTGCACAAACACAATATCATTCTCACAAAGACTACCCACCTCACTTAGGAAAGAGGACTACATCTTCCAGCAATCTAACATTCATAAGCAGCTGATAAAACAAACATACAACAAATGTCACAATAATGAAAATGCTATTTTACTTAACAGGGTTTAAGAAGTAAACACTCCCATCCAAACTTCCAACAATCAACACAAAAAGACAAAGAAAAAGCAGAAATGAACATTTACAACGAATTAGAAAACAAAACATCCTATTTGGAGTTTGGACGATCTATTCACATAGTTGAGTAAGAAAATGAGAAATACCAAATCAGCATAGTTCTACAACAAAAAGATGTTTTATGTGTCAATTATCAAACTATTTAATTTTTTTAATCATTTTTTTATGTTGTGAATTTTCAATTTAATAAAAAAATTACTTTCATCAACAGCTAAGAAAATTTCCTAAAGACACTTGTTTTCATGCAGAAAATATATTAATAAAAATAATAATTTATTTGCACAAAGAACTTTACATTAATTTATCGCTCAGCTGTTTGCAATTCATTGTGAAGTGTTCTATATTTGTGTGAACAGTTGCAAATCTGTAAAAATTATTTTGGTTTGGTGGTGCGTTACCAATACTATATTCATTATCTAAATCTCCCTTTAATGACATCTAGTTATTAAGTAACTTAAGATTCTTTTATCAAGCTTAGATACAGTTAGTTTTACTTAAAATATGGTCAATTATACAAGATATTTACATTGTATCTTGTTTATACAATAGCAGTTTTGACTAAACAATGTATATGTAACTTAATATACTGCACATGTATCTTTGTAATTTTCACTCTGCTTTAATTTATATTCTTAACATTTATTGTTGTTAAAGGTACTTATCAATGCAGATAATCAGCCCAAATCTAAGCCACAATATTTGACTTTGAATTTTTTTTGTTATCATTTCTGTCCTCTGTTGTTTACTGTTATATACTGAATAGGAGTATTTACTTTTTAAACCTCAATGGGCAAAATATTTTTTCATGATTGTTGCATTAAATCTTCAAATTCTATCTTTTTTTTTAGACAAAAGGATATCTATTACAGCATTAAAAAAATAATGTACATTTACATATGGATAAAGATTACTTGTAACACTAACGTTCGTGAGAAACACATTTTTATGGAGTTAAATATACCCTAAGTAATTAGAAAAAATATTCTAAATTTCCAATTGCACTGGCTTACCAAATGACACTCATAGCTTGTATATTTTATACTTAAATAATTCTTAAACGAAAATTTTTTAAATGATTTTCAAAAGCAAAAATATTGTATTGAAGGTAGAAATCTTTTTCATATATATATATATATATATATATGTATATTTTAAACTTGATTTAAGTTTAAAACCTTTCTGCTATTGTATTTAAATAGATCAAGTTGACCCAATATTTAGACTTTTTCAAAAAAAATTCATTAATACAAAAACTAAAAACGTTCAAGGTATTTATTAAAATTGAGCTAAGTTACAAAGTCAATAACCTGTTACAAAATAAAACTTGAGTTATTGTCAACTAAGAGCCATTTCAAGCTTTATATTCCACAATCAACTTCTTAACTCCTAACAAGATTACAAGTTTTGTCAACTGTATAAAAGTCTAACAAAAAACATACTACGTGTTTAATTAAAAAAAAACAATTCTTTTTTGCGGCGTTACACGTGATTTCCCATTTCCACAAAAATATTTATTCAATCGACCGCCATGATTTTGTAGCACCGCGTGAATCGCCAATATGCCACGTACGGGCGAGCAGGAGCCAAAGATTCTTTCCCCACAGCAGGAAGTTTAGTTTCTATAGGCTGGTGTAAGCAAAAGCGGCTGATAGAAACTATCGATTCCGACTAAGGTAAGACGGAAATCTTTGATATGATGTGGCATTCAAAAACACGCCGTAAGGTTGTAACATGAAGAAAAATAATAATAAAATGGACGAAACTGCTAAAAAATGTCCATCAGGTATTTAATTAGTGTTTATGTCGCATCTGATATAAACAACTAAGTAAACAGAATACTGTACTAAAAACAGCTCAATTTACACCACAATAAATGTAACGAGCAGCCTAGGGTTTTGTATTCATCTCTATACAATCGAAATGTTCGCCAGACTTGTACACACGAATATTGGGAACGTCAAAAGAATAAGCATCATTAGTCGCCAACATCATGGTGAGTCGCGTGCTTTAAGAGAAAAAATTCTCAGTATACCTTACAAATAATCGTATGATGCAATATTTTGTATTATCAAATACGACTGATAGAAAAGGAAGTGGTTACCGTAAATTGGAAATAATAATTATTTTTCGCAACTAAAGTTATGCAGTTTTAAATATACATCAATTTAGCAACAATAAAAATCTGTAGTACACAATTGTAAACTTAATCTGGTAATATAAAACTGTTTAAGTAACAGATAACAACTGCATGTTAAATATAAGCACCACAAACTCTCTAAGCAATAAAATAAACCAAGTTTAGTTTAGAGAAAAAAAAATTTATACAAATAAGCTGCGACTACTGTATTTGGTATTTATGACAAAGCTACTAAGACTATCTGAGACCTAATTTTAAGCCACTTGAAAGGAAAGGCATCACCCACGTTAAAGTACTGACAGTTATTCTTATAACGCATTCACAACTTATAGTGCGGAGAATATTTTGTGGTACAGCACGGATTCGAAACGGATAGGAAATCCAGAGCTCTACCACAGGGCCCGACACGCGTCTATTCATTGTTCATTGCATATCTCTTAGGGCAAGTGAATCACTATTATTACCATGATAAAACTGATCATTGGATATTTGGTTAGCGCGATTTCCTAATCACTGACCTTTTTTTTTTAAATGATATTTCATCAATTTATGTAACCTGAAATATACACATATAGTTGCCTACTTTATTCAGACACAGTTAATGCAAAGGAAACTTGCAGTATTACATTTTGGCCGTTTAAAAACCTTAATGTTTTTTATTCATGAAATTGTGCATCATTATCATTAACTTGCTTCACATACACACGTCTAGTTATACTTTATTACTTCTACATATATTCTTTCCACAAACACTATCATGATAAATAAAATTATGCTCGTTATTTAAGACACTACATTTTCTGGGATCACAATTTACATAGAAATATACTGCTGTGGTAAGATCGGCCTTCAATTTATTCAGCAGATTAGGAGAGGAAAGAGAGGCCGACTGCAGTTGTCTTCAGCTATGAATTGTCAGTCAATGTAACGTAGGCGTTAGTTAATAAATGGCCTATGGAAAAATCATTACTAACCCCTCGGTCAATACAATACGACCAACACAACTAGTTTTTTTTGTGTTGGTGTAATGCGTCATGACTCTGCAGGTGGTGCCAGGCGTGAGAGAGGCTTTTAAACAGCGGCTCGGTTTTCTTTAGAAAGTCATTATTAATTAATTGGCGTATTTTAAATATTTTTTCTGTCGCTTTGCTTTTTAACACGTATATATATATATATGAAAATAGTCATGTGTATTTTCCAGATGCAAAAAATCTGATAAAAATTTCACCAATGTCAATAAACAATTTAAAAAAGTACAAATATTTTAAGAACGCATTAAAATTACGTTTTGCTTTTTTATTAGCACACTCGCTACATTAAGAAATGTAATCGTAAAAGTTTATGCGTGAAATAAGCGAGTTGCACTACAAATTAAACAAATCTCTCTTACATAAAAGTAAATAAAATATCTAAGTCAAACGTCATAAAAATACAGCGAAGGAAATAACAGATCACATTATTAATCACAATGAACATGAATTCAGCTTTACCATATAGACCCCACTCTTAATGAATCCTGCTTGCACGCAAATCTCTTTAGTAGAGGTTATCAATGGCTCTTGGCAAAAACTATTGAATTTAAAATTTTTCAAATCGTCACTCATGTACATTACATGTTTACAAGTGGAGTATAAACCTAGTAATCCCATGTTAACATCCTGTCAAGTTAAAAATGAGTTTAAAAATAAATGTATTGAGAACGGTTATCTTTAATTAACTTCCTAAAATAATGAATCTTTCCAGCCAGTGCAATGAGCTGTACACTACAATGTTGATTCAAATATTTCTGTTTGTATTTAAAACGAGAGCGAGCAAACAAGATATATCCTTTAAACTATTCATTTGAGATTGCATTTATTATATTATTATGGACCTACGAACTTGTATATTTATTCAATTTTGACTTGTATTTCGAAAACCAAAAATCTGTGACTATTGTGCCTTCAAAACACTGTTTTTTTTATAAAAAGGTGCAGGTCATTTCTGAAATCAGTAAGACATTTAGGGCCAAAGTAAACTGTGAGTCTATAGCAATACTGTCCATAAGCAAGGTTTGTGTCAGACTGAAGAAACATTAGGAAACAAAAGTATGAATATAATACAATAATGCAACATTCAGTCCACAGGTTTTTTGTGGGTTTTCAAAAAAAAATTCCTCACAAGCTTTTCCTTTGTAAAAACTAGGATTGCAAAGACTTGTATGATAACGCACTATTATTAATGTTTTCACATGTACTTTTAAACACCTCTACATCTGAACTACTAAGACTACACTGAAACTGGTTCAGTCTTCAAGCTTTCTTTGAGAACAATGCAGATGTATTGATCATTTTTCTCAGAAACATCCTTACTTTAGTACTTCAACTTCTAGCAAGCACGGCAGAATGGTCAAGAATCACGTTTTCTCTCCAACTTCCCAAGAGTTAAGTTGGAAAACATCTTTACTGGGCAAATTAAATCTTTACATCAGTTGAATGTGTTTATATATGTCGTGTGAAGCTTCTGACAAGCAAATTAATGATGGAGTGACTTTCTACTTTTGTTTGAAGTAAACTTGAGGTACAAATATGTAACTTGTACATACTCTTACCTTCTCTTTATACAAGATGCAAACACTAGCAGTAAATCTCTGTTTAGTAACAATATAAAGATCAAGTTTGGATATAATACTCATTATATAGTAAATAAAAATCACGTTTTTAGAAGTATTAAAAAGCTTCACTTTCCACATTATATTTTTTGTTTCTACCTTTTTTTTTTTACAAAAACACTAATGTATCATCCATTTATTGACAAATTATTTTTTCAATATAATATTATTGTGCATTCAACCCACTGGAAATTCACAAACTTTCAACTTTCCTTAAGTGATAGGTAAGACATGTAAATTAGAACCCATTCTTATAATATTGGTAACTGATAAAAAAATGCAATTCAGGGGTTTTTATGGGTCATAAATGATGAATGATTGTATAAGTGCTGAATGATTGAGCTCCTTTAATATACACAATATTTTGAAAACTTATTGAAAACAAACAAACAAAAAACCCATAAGAGTGTAAGGATGAAAATTAATAACATTTAATGTCAAATGGATCAACAGTGTAAAAGCCAGATTTTGTTCAGCAACATAAAATAGCACATAGAAAATATGCCATGATTAATCAATGTATACTTCAATTTTATACATCAGGGGTCACTTTGTTGTTAACTAATATTAGTTTTTAAAATATTTATCTCATAATTACTGGACAAAATGCAAAAAAACTCCAAGCTTTACAAGTCAAACAATCATAACTTTGTATCCATTACAAAATAATTCAAAGCAAAATAAAAGGTTATTTCAAGAATTATACTGCTTTCAAGTTTAATAATGCACATTTTATGTACTAGTAAATGCCTTTTCGCATGAAATACAACAAAATTCTTACTGTTAAATTTTTTTATCTTCAAATAAGGTATGTTAAACATAGCTGTTTTTGTTGTTTTTTGCTAATTCCTAGTTACTGAAAAATATTTTAAGTGGTTGATGGGTCATTCCTTCAAAAGTTTTACCTTTAAAAGCCTGTAATCTTATACTGTATTACACAAACAACAAAAACTCAAATGACAATCTGTCAGAGAAATTAGCCAATCTCAATTGTCAGTCATAAATTTTTCTATGTTTTTATGCATAATGAAAGTTACTTAACAATTTCAGGCTGTATTGCTATTTGATTCACTTGTTTCAAATCAATCATAAGCTGGTGTACTTACCCATCACCTAAACTTTGAAGATCTGGAAGAAGTTCACTAAGTACTTCTGGTAGTATCTTAATATACATCTGCATTTTTCTTCTGATGTATTCCTCTTTTAACTTCTTTACATGGCGCCTGAACATTTTCTGAGCATTATTATGTCCAAATAAGTCACAGTAATGAAGAAAATCTGAGTTTTGGGCAAATTTTTTGCTCACGCTACTCCACACTGCTTTGTAGTCTGTTACCTGAACTCGTACGAGTGATTGGTAGGCTTCTGTTGCTACATCCAACACCTCTTTTCTACGCTGTGCAGCTTCAATAAATGGCACAATTTTAGACTTGCCTTTGGTCCTATCAATCATCTGAGCAAGTACAAAAAAGGCTAAGTCAACATTAACATTTTCATGGGCTGAAGTTTCTACAATTGGAATGTTCCCTTTATATTCCTTCCTATTAACAAGACGTTCAGCTTCTTTGATGTAACTATCCCTAGCTTCATCACTCTTTGTTGTGGCCAGCACAATAGGCTTTTTTGTCTTCACTAAATTGTTTAAGATAAGACTTGTAAATTCCACTTGTTTTTCAATAGTACGGCCTGGCACATCACATGTATCAAACACACACACAAACCCATCTATGTTCAATTTCCCCTCTGGAATCATTTTCTGTTCATATTCTTTCTCAATACCTATGACAAATATGGAATATTAATACTAATTTATAACTATCTTTTCTGAATACATACACACTAAGCCTATAATTACACTAGAATATTCCAATTACATTTGTTACATCAGTTTACCTGTTACAGTTTTGTTTCTTTGAATGTTTTAGGTTTCATATAATTTTTCAGAGCCCAATAAAACAATCAGAGGTAATAAATTTTTAGAGCTTGTAATTTTTGTGATGAAAATAAAAAATAACTATTTTGTTTAGCTAAAGATTAAATTAATAATATAACTCAAATACTTAATACTGCATAAAATTCACTAATGCACATAACTCAGAGGTCTGAGCAAAAAAAGGAAAATACACATCCAACCAAACAGACACAGTATATTACAAATCTTAACCTAGGATGAAAAAAAAAGACAAAATTACATCTGAAAACATCAAGTACCAGTTTAAGAAAAGGTGTAAGTAAGAAAACTTATTTTTCTGTATATTATAAAAACCAGATATTTTTTGTTTCAAATCTACAAAAAAGACCAAAGATATTTCATTTTCAAAACCTATGTAAATTTTGCAAAACATTGCATAATAATCAGTTACACAATTTAAAACCAAACGAAAAAGAGCAGTAGGATGAAATATGATCAAGTGATTTAGTTTCACTTTATATTTTCTTATTCAACTATTCACCTGTAAAATTTAAGAGCATTTATCACTTCATTTGCAGAGAAAACATTTTTTCACTGTATTTATGCTGATTTTGTTGCTACTATATAAATGCTCCAATATCTTCACTTTTTACCAAGCTTATAATGAATCTCTTAAAATACTTTTACTGTACAGGTAAGTAACAGCATTATGGTATACTATAGGAGTTATACTACACATTTTTCCTACTCAATATTATAACACAAATTAGAAATAACAGATTGACATAGCATTAATTTTGATTTTTCATGTTTATATGTAATTTGACAAGAGGTAGAAGAAAATTTGTGGTCTATATATTAACAATAAAAGAAAGACAAAAAATAGAACTGGACAATTAGTGGAATTTTATGACATTAATCCATAATTTCATTATGCTAATTCATATTAGAAATAACAATGATATACCATTGATCTAGATTCTTCATGTTTATGAAGAATTTGACAAATTGTATAAGAACATTTGTCATTTACATATTAGTAAAAAAAACAAAGATGAAAAGCTGATCTGGGTTATTAGTGGAATTGGTAATCAATTAATCGTTGTCCTCTTTGATCAATTATATTAAGCTGAACGTACTCACTTGAGACTTAGATAGTTAAAATAACCAAAAATAGTACTATTCAGAAGTTTTGATTAGTTGATCATTTTTGTATCATTAAGCTAAACAACCTTTAATTAATTAAATATAGTAATGAAAAAGCATATTGGCAATATTTTGAATACTAAGTAGTTGGAATAATTGAAAACAGCAATAATCACAAACACTAATTTTGTTGAGTTAATTATTTCCATAACACTAATGAGCTTAATTGTAATTTTTAACAAATAAGCTTTCCATGGCACTAACTGATGCACTTGATGCCCACAGATGATTGTATCAAGTTAATCACTAATGATAAGTCCTCTTAGAACTTTTAAATGTGTATTGAAAATTTTGCTTAGAATGTATAACATCATTATTATACCAATACTTTTCTAGACATACAAAACCCCACAAAATCTGCTTTCTTTGAAACATAATTCTACCAATAATAAAATTTAATTCCTGAATGTATTTAGTAATAACCAACCAGCTCAGTCATTATGAATATAAACAAACTTGAAAACAACTTTACAACTTGAAAACCAGTAAACTACACACACACACACACACAGCAGCTCTTCTAATCAAGCATTTTCTCAGAAACTTCTGGTTATTGTTTAGTACCTCCCAACTTTACAACAATTATTTAATACATCAAATAAAGGATGGTTGTGTGCAAACTACTGTTTAAATTTTTTATTTTCTACTTCTTATTTATAGTAAATATTAGGCTTGTAATTTGTTTCTGTGTTACTGGTAGGACAAAAACTAAAATTATTGCAATCACACAATCAAAAAAGTCAAAATACCAAAGTTTCTCCCTTAAGTCACAATACATCACCACATATATATATAATCAACAAAAAAAGGAAAAATTTCCTACACAACGATTACATTAGGACAAGTAGAAAAAAAAATACATGTTTAGCATCCCTGCCCACTTCCTTTTTTGAATTAGTTTTTCAATCGTACAAAGAAACAGACTTGTGAATAAAAATGAGATGAACACGGTTGATTGATTTTGCACTTTTTCTTTGTCCTAAATTCTGTATCATTTTGATGAAAAAATGAAACAAAGAAGACTTCTGTTGGACATGGACTCTTTAAAAACAAGCAACAATCATGAAAAAAAGGGACGCAAACTTTCTCTCAAAGATGCCATTAAAAAAAAAATTGGACACTAAACAATTTTTTTACTTGGCTTTACATCAGGAGTAAAAAGGAGAAAAGGACTTGTAGCTCTTGAACTATCTGTACACACCTGTTAAATGTGATATATCAATTACCACTTTTGATATCTCATAAATCATCATACTTGGATGGTGTCAACAAATCAAAACCTGACTATACAAGTTGATATGAATTAGTCTTTCTTCATTCTTGCTTTAAGTCAAATAAGATGAATGATACTTTAACATAGGTTACTTAGAGCTAAATCTACCTCCTTGGAAAAAAACAGTGATATTCTGGCTATATCATATCACTAAAATATAAATAAAAAAACTGTATGGAATAACAGAAAAATATGATTTGAACAAACCAAACATTTCCAAAGATGATGAGTTGTTTTTTAAAACAGGTAACTTACTTCCCACTACTCTTAATAAGGGAGGACTTTAACTTAAGAAAACATGAAACATGAGCACTTACCTAGCTGGTTTTTACAGATATACATCAGTTTCTCAGCAGATGTTAGTTTTATAGCACTACATCTTTTATAATAAGGATCTGTTTTACCACTCTTGAAAGGTTGAAATGATGAATCATCAATGAATTCTGTTTGTTCAACCACATTGAAAGTGAAGTCTACTCCTTCCTCATTTGTTTTAGTTACTTCACCCCAGTACAAAAAATGATCATTGTTTACTACACGTCCACTAAAGTCTGTCTGGCTCAGCACCGATATATGGTCCACATAATAATCATCAGCAAGATGTCGAACAAAGCGGTTACACAAACATGATTTCCCTACCCCTGTACTCCCTTTCTCTTTTTCTGTACCTGAAAGTCCTACAACAGCAATATTGAAGGTTCGAGGCACATCACACTTTTTGGCCATTTCCAACAAGTGGTACAGCCTTGAGAACTCCGATATTGGTTCTCCTAAACCTAAAAGTCTGGTAAAAGCAATTAAATACACTAACAGTTGTAGAAAATGGGGCAGTCTGGTGTTCTTGATGAACACCTTTCTATATGCACTTAGGAAGGCCACAGAACGGACTTCATTTCTATAAATGATGCTCACATGGTCTCCATGACAACACAAAATGGTTTGCACTAGCTGACCTCATTATCTTGCATGAAATCAGGATGTTCTTCTCCAGAATTCCATCTTATACATACAGAAAAAAAATGTATAAGAGAACTGAATTTTATAACAAAACAAAGCAAAAAAAAACAGCACTATCAAACTTGAAAAAGTGATTTCTTCTTAATCCTATACACATAAATACAGATAATCCAAACATGACATACATTTAAAAATAAAATAAGCTGCATCAAAACAATAAATGACATTTGCAGTATAATACAACAACCTGGATACTTCTTCAATGACTCTGAAGTACAAGTTTCACTTAAAGTATATTAGGGTCTATGTAGACATAAAATACTGTACTCTTTCATGAAATCCAACAGTTAATATGTTTACAGTTACAAGCATTATCATAGCTATAGTCCATATTCTACCAAGCTTAAACTTGAGTTCCAAGCTACAATTTCCAATAATGTGTGTGTGTGTGTGTTTGAATGAGTGAGGGCATATTTAAAAAAAAAGAAACAAATAGGGATACACCTTGATATACTTATACCTAGTTATGGCCCTGTTTGCAAAGTAAAGGCTAGTGTACAATATATACTTTCAAAGCAGTTATAAAAACATACTTACATACGATTACTTCTTGGAAAAATGTCAGAAAATATTGCAAATATTACAGTTATGTAATGCATATTTTACATCACAACATTAAATGTATTTGAGTGCACACAAATGGTACTTCAGGTATATCTTTGACAGACATAGACCTAATCTAACTGATGAATTCTGGCATTAAACAAAAGGCCTTGTAGCAGAAAAAAGCAACATGAAATAACATTTTTACACATATCCGATTAAAAATTTCAAACGAAATAATTGGAAGAAGTTTAAAAAACGAAACGCCTGTAGTAAAAAAAAATATTACAAAACCACCATGTCAAACTGGCCATAAATACTTCAAAATTTATAAATCTAAAATAACTTACTAAAAATGGCAAAAAGTGATTACTGTCTACAGTAAAAAGGAGGCAATAGACTATTAACAGCCATAAACTAATACAATAAAAAGTTATCTAAAAATAGTGATACAAAAAATTGTGTATTCATTCTTATATGAGCATTGTGACTTTGTTAAAATTCGTAGAAGAGACCTTATACAAAAACCTTGCCCCACTGAAACTAACAGTAACGGTAATACAGTTGTAAGGGATATTACTGCAATAACAACACCTCTGTAATGAAATTGTCAGAAGCTAAGTAACGGAGGCTACTTCTAACCTCCTACATACCCACCACATGGTTTCTGCACACGCCAACACTATTACGTATGGAACAGTAATAACAGTTAGAATGACGCCATAAAATTGCGCTATGCGCAAAACAAGTTAGGAAAGGGGATTTTCACGAGCAAGAGGGATTCGCGATCTTTTTATTTATTTATCTATTTGCGATAGTTCGCTAGAATTATTAGTATGTCATTTCTAGGAGTCAAACAGCCATAAAAAAACAACAAAAAAGAATCAACGATGAAGTTCCAAGAGACTAAAGCACACCAAATCGTGTAAATCAACTGGCTGACTGATATTAAGCTCAAAGAACAATGTGGGGAAAACTTCGTTTATTTTTAGTTGCTAGCTTTGTAACAGAACTGTAAGAACGTTAGAGACGCGACTTTAAAGAACACGCACGCTGTAACAAAATATCAGAATTCCTGAAGTTAATACAGTCATACAATTGAAAAAGATGTCGTCTTTCAATATTTACGGTTTATCTTTGTTTAATGTCCCAAAACATGCAAGTACATCGTGTTTATCAGAATATAACTAAAAGGGTGGTAATATATAACTGGACCAATAATCAACCCCAAACTTTTTCTGCGCTTCGTCAACAAAAGTAAAAAGGTATTTATTTATTGTTTAAACTTTTATTGTGTATTTGCTGATTCTGTCATTGTATGACAGTCAAACCGAGGTAACTCGCAGTGTGATGTATTTTTATAATGTACTAAAATTTTAAAATTCGTGTTTGTCTTCGTATTTACGATACGTTAACTGGCTCATGCAGAAACTACCAACAACGAATTAAATTAGATAAACTGAAAAAATTAATTTCACCGTTTTACATTTAAATCACATTTAGATTTAGAACAAGGTACTGAATTTTTAGAAGTCAAGGCCAAAGTATATAGATGTTTGTTGGAGATCTAGGATTTCAGAATTCTAATACTTAAAAAATTAACTGGATTACCAACAATCTGACTTTATTTATGCAGATAATATTACGTTAATACAATTCACATTCCATAAATTTGTTAGGGGAAAATATTTCAAGAGTCAAGGCTCAATGACAGAGTACACTTAAAACACGTATTTCAATCAGACAGTCAAGACAAAAACGATTAGAGTCGCAAAAAATTTAGACAAATAAAACCAAAGTCCAAACAACTAATATACACATTGGTTCATTTCTACTGTACGTTAATTTAAAACACAACTGTTGTTTTATCTGCCAATATAACACACACAGAGTTAGAGCAGTATACAAGTCCTGTTATTCTTCTCGAGTGTGTCAAATCACTTTCACACTAATAAGAAATTAACACGGGTAACACTAGCGACCGTATTGTAATTCTCTTTCCACATCGCTGCTCAACCTTAAAACACTTACACAAAATATAAATTCCTTTTGAAAATTCTTATTACTTTTGCCAATTGTAATTCATGTGCCATCCCCCACCCCCCATCACACGTATGTGTTTAACGTGGTTTATTTCAACATTGATTTTTCGGATAATGAATTTCTCTGGTATTTTCCTACAGAAACACGCATTATAAAATCTTTGCCAACCCCTGGTGTTCATCGCAGTGTATGAAAGCGAAGCGATAATCTGGGTCATGTGTAGCCCTTGAAAGTACTTTCTCTATCGTTTACATCCCCTCCCAATGGGTCAGCGGTCAGTTTACGAACTTACAAAAATCCGAGGTTTAATTTCCCAAGGTGGGCAGAGCGTCGGTTGCCTATTGTGTTAGATGTGTTCAATGTGATGACCATGATTGAGTACTACTGTCCAACACCGCAACTTACATTATAATAAATTTCTGCTGTGATATGGGGGTATGTCATATGTTTTCTACCTGCTTTAGTGATATAGAGATTTGTAACATTTTTCGGTTGTTTTCTTTTCGTGCTATAATAGCGGTAACTCGTGGTCCCGAAAATCGTTATGATTATCGTGCTTCATTTCTTTGTTCTCTACAGTAAATGATGTTTCTTCTGCCCGAGAGGATATTGCAGTAATATACAGCATCCGGATTAAAGAATTGGTATTGTAATATCCTTTGCTGGCCAATTATGACGTTGACTATATTGTAACAGCCTACAAATGCTGTGAGTAAACAAAGGCTACAAAGTGACACTGGCGACTGGACAAAGAAATCGAGTTTACCTGTTTAATTCAGGCGCTCTCTCTCTCTCTTTAGCCAGTTGAACTAGGATGTTATAGTGTACTTCTAAGATAATCGTGTTTAGTTCAACGGAAGTCTTAGCCTCATAGAGCATCTACGGGATTGAACACATACTAATATAAGCGACCGTCATTTCATGTGCCCAAGTAGGTAAGCTGCGTTTTTTGTTTTGTTTTGTTTGTTGAATAATAAAGATTGTTGTCATTTTTTCTACCTTGTCCTGTGTTATTTTTTAACACATCATGAAGACAGTCTCGATTAAGTTATCTGATCAGAATCACTCTCCTTATTTCCTGAATTAATCTGTAGTTATTTGTGGATCCGATCCGTCCATCTGACACTTGTCGAAAAATTTGCATATTTACTTGAAAATACCACACTGCAAAAGACGGCGAAGTCAATCTTGGACCTCACCTTTCATAGACATTCGACTGTGTGTGTATGTGTGTGTGTAGACAACGTCAATGTTGGCTTCCAACATCTAAGGAGACCAACGTCAGAAGTTCATTAAACTGTACCAAAAAACTTAAGATGTAGTCGGATGAGATTGTTGTGTTTCTAGTTTCTTCAGACATTTTTCTCATGATGAAAACAACTGTTGAATTCGAGTTGTTGCTGGAAGTTTGTGAACCTTTGTTAACTTCAAATCCATGTTTATTATCTCGCTAGCTGTACACCATAAGGAATGTCCAGCTTCGTCACAATGCCTCTCTGGGTCAAAAGTTTCTTCAATGCAACAAACAACAATGAAAGCTCACTTGTTCAAAATGTGTTATAATTTAACTGTATACCGCTTAACAATCTCGCTATACAAATTTCCTTCACTACACAAACAATGACAATACTCCAGCCGTAACCTACTCGTAGAGCCATTTCAGGGTTCGCTTTTGTGGCAATAACGCCATGACATTATCATATACGAATCACTCACAGTGCTATTAACGCAGTTTATTCCACTCTTTTCTTTAGATGTTAAACGTAACGTAATTAATGGCTTTTATTTACTTATTTAATCAGAGATATGAAATAGTCATACATCAACAACCTATATATGCTGAATTAATTTTCATTATCAGATGAAGTATTTATATAATCATGCACTACTACATACGAAGTCAGAAATAACAGAATCAGTTGGTATTAGATAAATGACTTCTAATTAATTACAAGTTGACTTATTCTTTCATTTACAATAACCTTTAACTACCATAACACAACTTCCTGAATAATTTTCCACCCTACGTTGTTCTTTCAACGGAAAAACAAAGGCAAAAGAGGCTTCAGATACACAAGAGTCAAAGACTGTACCTATAAAAGTAGTTTTAGCTTACAATCATGTAATATAAAACAACAAATATTTTACTTTATATAATTAATAATATTTGTTTGTACTTTTGTTTTTCAAAAAAAAGATACGCAGGAGTCTTCTTGGACCCCATGCAATAGTGTATGTTCTCAAGCCTAAACAAGTACAAGTCGATCTGTATCCGCGACATATTACTCTTAGTGTTATGTTATAAATCATTACGTCGTGTTGGTCTAAGTGTAACTGATTTACTGTCAATCTTATCATTTAGGTATTTCACACAGAGATAATAAACATAACTGTACCACACGAATATATATTTTAAAAACATATTCAGATTAGCGAATTAAATAATGTTTTCATGGTAGAAGAAAATACTTCCTGAAAAGCTGACTCGGGCATATTCGTCTGTGGCATCATCATATAATGAATGCATGGAATAAAGGTTATATTTTGTGTTGTTTTTTTCCAAAGCTATGAGGCCTGATTTACCATTGTTTTCACATGTTAAACAAGTTACATCAACAGTTGTAGAAATTTCACAGTTCGACGGCAAGTATATTACAATTTTTAAGAGTAAATTTGGATACATTTCATACAATCTTGTCCAAAACACTTTGTAGCTGATAACTTCCAACATTTCTTATTATGCCCATTTAACTGCACACCAACAATAAATATAATGTTTGAAAAAAAAACTGTATATTGGAGTTGACTTGTGTTCGAAATAAAACTTAATTTAACATTAAATGTTGTTGTTGTTTTTAATTTACTGAATGGCTACTGGGGGGTACTCTTGGACCACACGGGAAATGAAGTGTATGTAAAGATTAAATAAATACTTAATAGTTAATTCCCTCCTTTTCATCTTGAGTTGCATTTACATAACGTTAAACAAACAGTGTATAAGTGGGACCGAAATGACTGCTTATCCTGTGATCCAAACGATGCCCGGAAACATATATTACATCCATATAAGCAGTCGTGAAATTATCCTGAAAGATGTACACGTACTCACCTTTGCAAGCCCTGGCTTCACAATGTACTGACGTATAAAGGATCAATTATTCGACAGTTCAAATTAAACTAAGTAGAAATTCAAAAGATAAATGAATTCGGTACCTGCCACCACCTGGAACTTCTGAGAGAATCGGCACGGTTTGTTATGAATTTCGCGCATAACCTCACAAAAGGGCTATCTGCTCAAGTCGTCCCTAATTTAGCAGTGAATGACTAGAGAGAAGGCAGCTAGTCATCACCACCCACTGCCAACTCTTAGGCTACTCTTTTACCAACGAATAGTGGGATTGACCGTCATGTTATAACGCCCACACATGGTTGAAAGGGCGAGCATGAAACCGTGAATTGCTAGTCGAGTGCCCTAACCACCTGGCCATGCCGGGCCCGGCACGGAGTTCCGGCGAGCAATAGAATAATTTCAATTCTAATTCGATGACGAGGAACCCACATGGTCTTGTCATCATCACGTTGTACATTTTCTGTTATGTTAAACTTATATTAAAGTTTTTCTTTATTACCCATTCAAGCCGTCTCCAACCATTATTAATTTCAATTCTGTTTACAAACGACATAGTGTCCGAAATTCACAGAACAAAGTTCAAACATCTGAAACACTTTCTGAAGAATAGCTTGTAGTTAATCAGGCATCTACTCTCTTTTTCTACACTTAACTTTGGTATCTTCGAAGAAACGAAAAATATCAATGTCAAATATTTAAATATAAAAGAACATAGTTGATATATATTTATATTTCATTGTTTAAACATTTATAATAAATCAATGCATTGTAACACACAGCAAATAAGTTGGAGACTCAAACTTTAGAAACATAGATATCATAAAACATTATCATTCCCGAAAGGGGAGAAGGTTCAATATTAAAATTACATTTTTGAAATTTCAGATTGGTATGGAGGAAACCCGTGAAGACTCTTCTAAAGTAAAATATACAAACATTCAAATTTTCAGAAACTCCTTGAACACATATGGCTATTTTCGACCTGACTCAGAAAAGAAAGTTCAGCGTCTATCGACATTCTGTATAAAATCAACGTACTTTAAACCACGTACATCGTCTAATTTAGAGAGATCTCGTCTATTAATGAATCTGTTATTTTAATATAGCGTTGCTGTTTATTGATATTCGTCTTGCCTACATCGGTATTTCAGTCGTTGTGAGCGACCTGGGAGGGTCAGGTGCTATTCACACCTATTATTTCCTTATTTATATTTATTTCAAAAACACTGGTGAATTTTAAATAGGCCAAAATTCGCGGGCGAATGCAACACGTCTCCTACGCACAATCTAAGCATGGCCAATTTTGACACCAGAAAAATCGAAAACTGTCTACATTACTGCTCGGTACCTGCAAGAAGGTATCTTTGTACCACATTGTATGTAATATGGCCGAAATACGGCGGAGTAACTGTCCCCCCCCCCAAAAAAACTTTTAATTATTATGCATTTCTGTGAAATGTTGCCCCCTCTAATTGATAAAAATGGGCAAGTCCATTATTACTGTTTGTCTATATGTGTTGCCTGTAGAAAAGTATCTTTGTACCAAATTACATATACACTGATCGAAACAAGACTAAGTAATTGACCAAAAACCCCTAAAATTATGCTGTTTGTGGTATCTTGAACCCCCCCCCCCACCATCATTACTAAAAATCGGCAAGTCCACCATTTTTGTTTGTCAATGTGTGGGACCAGTAGAAAGTATCTTTGTTCCAAATCCCATGTAAATTGGTCAAAATATGGCCGAGTACTTGACCAAAACCCCCAAAAATTATGCTTTTTTTGTGGGCTCTGACACCCCTAGACATAAAAATCTGAAATAATTTAATATTTTCCGTACACATACAGATTTTTTTAACCGCTCACGAACCCTAACTGGAGACTTATTTCGCTACGATATTCTTTCTAATTAATAGCATGGATTTAATAAAGTTAAAACACCTGTGTGAAATCTACATGTTTAAAGTTTCTGGTTTTGTAAACTATCCTTAGATTAGAAGCAAGTAGTCAGATGAACAGAAGAGCAATACGAACCAAATGAGGGGGTAAAAGCTAGAAGAAGATTTGAAATAGGAGATAATATAGATAGAGACTAATCATCATGAAACTCGTGAAGTAGTATATTATCAAATAATATTAAAACATTCAATTTAGGAATTCTATGCAGTTAAAGAAATCAAAATCTCTTACAAGTTACACTTTAAAAGACGTCAAATTCCAAACAATATAGTCTAAATTATACTGATCTGAAAATTGTGATAGAAAACAGTAGTAGCTTTAGAAAATTTGCGTTATTGCTCATCGGGTGTGGTTAACGAGTAGTTAATGGGTAAGTTATGACTAGATGAAAACAGAATATTGACCATCCTTTTTACTCTTCAGTTTTCTTCTGAAATAATCAAATTTTATATAGTCAACTCGAAACTACAGAATTTTCCCAAATTAGGAAATACAGTTTACAAATCGTTTGTTTGTTTTTGAATTTCGCGCAAAGCTACACGAGGGCTATCTGCGCTAGTCGTCCCTAATTTAGCAGTGTAAGACTAGAGGGAAGGCAGCTAGTCATCACCACCCACCGCCAACTCTTGGGCTATTTACTCTTTTACCAACGAATAGTGAGATTGAACGTTACATTTTAAGGTCCCCACGGCTGAAAGGGGCGAGCAAGTTTGGTGGGACGGGGATTCGAACCCGCAGATTGCGAGTCGAGCTCCCTAACCACCTGGTCATGCCAGGCCCAGTTTACAAATATTTTGATCTCCATCCATTTCGAATATTTTCTTTTTAATTGGGAATACGACCTCATTCAATATAAGTTATCTCTGAACTATTACAAACTTTCCGTCCCGTGTAGCCACTTATACTAGAAAAGCAATATTCATGGCGTTTGTAATTGTTTTTTTTTCATGCATGAAAAATAGCCTCAAACTACGGCAAGCC
>NW_013667336.1:50321-74679 GCF_000517525.1 Limulus polyphemus | reverse complement strand
AAGCCACTCTCTTTATTTTAGTTTTCTTTTCTCTTTATATGTAGACACCAGAACAAATATTAAAACTACTTGGTTGATGTTTCTATAGAAGAAACTTTTAAAATATCTAACTTATTTTAAGGAATGCTAAAATATTCTATTAGATACTCTGAATTAAGAAGATAAAAATCTCTGAATTCGACAAGTAATAAGAAAAAAACTAAAAATATCCTTATTTTAACAACAATAAAGCCAATAGCGTAAAAATAGCATATCTTCTCTTCGTGAAGGTCATGGGTATCTCTGTCGTAAAATACACTTTCGCAATTAATCCTTCCACCTATAGGAGAACCAAACAGGATACAATACGTAAAATATAGTACTATTTTCTGCGTAAGTACATTAGCCTAAGTTACCCAAGAGAAGACAATTAACTGGGTAATACAACTGGATGAATAAACGAGTAGACAGAGACTGTCTGAGTAATACATGCTATAAGTGTGAAATTCCACCTATTGTAGTTAAATGTAACTAACGGTGGGCTACTCGAACCAAAGTATGTAGAATTTCTATCTTTGAAATTTAGATACAAGAATAATTTTTAACCGAAACACCACATAAGCAACCGACAAAAAATTTAACTACAAATTTCCAAAAGAAGTAATGAAATAAAATTGTTAATACTGTAATAGTGAGGTTCATTGTATGTTAACTTTTTAAGACTACAACCAAAAGTTGTCATTTCGAAACTTTGATAAATAACGACCAGGCCCAGTGCTAGCTATTTGCCTTCCTAGGTAAGTTTTCAATAAGTTTCTCTTGGTCCTTTCTACCAATTTTACTTTCAAATGTGCAGCAAAACCATATTATTAGAAAATTACGTATTTATATTTTTGTTATTAAAGCTTGAGAAAATGTTACAGTTATTACAGTTACCTACCATTTTGAAATTTTATCTTTTATGTCAAGTTCAAGTTTTTGTGTAATTTCATATGAGCTGGATCGAAACTGCTGTCAATCAAACTAAATTTTATTTGCGTCATTGTTGATTTCAGACTGGTTTAATCAGTTTGAGTTTAGAAAGGATTCTTTCATCTATCAAACGAACATGGGTAGAGTCAAAATAAATATCATTCCTACCAAAAATGTTGCTCATCTGTTCTTGTTCATGTAATCCAATACACTTTTCATGGTAGTTTTAGTTGCTCTTCATGACACTGCCTGTAATTGGTCACATAGTTCTGTTGCACTGACACCAGCTGCCTTGCCATATGATAGGTCAATATGAAGATATTTCGCATAATATTTCAAAGAGTTCCATGAACCCACTGTCGACAAACAGTAACGGAGTACAGCCAACGGAACAATGAGCAATGTTACTAATTGCTGAAGCCTTACTTCCATTGGTTTAAGAGCTTTATTGCCTGATAATTTTGTTAAAGAAACTAACCTTGAAATTCTGCTGTGGATCAAGAGTAAGTCCACCATAACTTGTGTGTAAAAACGGTCTATTTCTGTTCAAGAACGAATCTGCTGTTCTTGGAAACAAACTTCAGTGATTTTTACTTCTTATGCAAGCTCTGTTGCATCCACAAGTGCTTTTGCAAAGCCTTAAATCAATCTTGTAGAGAATGAAGGATTATATATATATATATATATATATATATATTGGAGAATAACTCTAGTCATGTCATGATCACTGTCTTGCAACTGCTTCTTGGTGAAGTTGATCTCAAACACAAGATCTGCCACACATAAATCTTGTATTCATCATCTTGGTAGTTACTGCTTTCATTTCAGAATGCAGATTTGTTTCACTGACTCCTGTGAGGGTGTTGTCTTTTACAATGAGGTCCAGAGCACCATAGACCTCTTTTACCTAGTTTCAAAGTTCATGAACAATATCAATTCTGTTTTATAGATGCCCAGTGAAATCCATTCAATTCATAATAAGGCACAAAACAGCTTGCCTGTAATAACATGTAGAATGTACAACCTCTATTTCCTGCAGAATGGTACCATTAATACCACATAATATGAATCAACCCTAGACTCTTTTAACTGTCATATGCTGGTACATTTTGCCATGATATCAGCCTAATAAGTGATAATGTCCAACTCCAACATGCCCAACTGGTTGACACATTCTTTGAAAATACTGAAAGCGTGGAGTGACCTTCACACCAGCTGGACTTCAATCTTACCAAGCATGTATGAGCAACTTTCTGGAGATAGATCATTTTCTGTCAAGTGACTAAACACTAAAGATGCCCATGTGTAGCAAACAGTTTTCTGAGAAGTGGCCCGAGGGTAACTCAACAACAATCTTAAGTATACAAATACTGATGTCATGTTTCCCTTCATGTTCATGTTAACCTATTAAAGTGAAAAGTAATGAGCTGTAAAGATGTATACTCACATCTACCAAATGCTCTTTATATATAAATTGTTCTAAGCAATCAGGGATACATCAGGAAAAGCATTTCCCTTCATAATTTTATCCACAAAATTTGCCAATCATCCCCAATGTGTTTCCAGTTAGAAATATTCAACCAAATTACTGTGTGATTGCCAATGATTGGGGACTATTTATGGCCACCAAGGATGAAATATATCAATATTCTTACCATCAGGAGCACTTGGGAGGTGATGATCATTGATTTATCACTAACTGTTTATGACAAGTGACAACCAGGCCTCAGCATGTGGCCTGGCAAGACAGGTAAACAAAAAGCACTCAGCTTTCCACAGCGAAGAGATACTTGCTAGAACACAGATCCCAACCATGAATATAAAACTGAGTGAATATGTATTGAAAAAGGTGAATATTTCCTCATGTGGAAGTAAAACAGATGTATAACATATCAAATCTTTTTTTTAAACATTAAGGAATGGGATTTTTTCCATGAATTACATTTTTATATTCAATTTAAAGTATAACAACACTAATGTTAAAAATAATTCATGAAATATCATAATATTTACAAAATGATAAATATTTAAATTATCTCCTGATAAACTAACTTTTGGCATATGACAAAACATCATGCTAACTTGAACTTAAACAAGTTATAGGAAAAGTTTCTGACAAAAAAAAAAGAGGGCAATTTAAAAACATCTTATATATCATCGGAATCATCCTGGTGTATTCTTTTAGCACATGGATTTTCTGTATGAACGAAACCAAACATGACTGTGTTGAACAGAATAGTCCTTAGCCCACTGGTTTGCACACTACACATATGAGAAGGTACTTCACTATCAGTACATCATGTAATAATTTTCAATCGCCAGTCAGTGTAGCACCGTGAACAAATTTATGTTTTAGCTTTACTTATATTCCTTCAATTGATGTGTGTGTGGTGGGGGGGGGTGTATTATTTAATACTGACATCCTAGAGATAATATTCAAAATCAATTACTGCTGTAGAATATCTGCCACCAAATTTAGTTGAATTACAATTATATATGTGCATATGTCAAAACAAGTTGCTCATTAAATTGTAGAGGTTTTGCTTTTTACAGAAAAAAAACTTTTAACAAGTTAAGAAAAGCTATTCAACATTTTTCACTTTATCCATTTAAGTTTTTTCATTTAGATTTCCACCAAACTTGGCCTTGTTAGTTTTCAATGAATTAAACTTTTTTTTTTGTTATTAAATAAATTAAACCAGACATCACAAGACATTCCTGGTATAAAATAATATGTTATTAAATAGATCATTGATTTTGAAACAAATATTTTCAAATTCATGATGGAGAACGGTCATCTAGATCTATACTCATAAAATATTTTGCTAAAACAGAAAGCAACAGCGTTATTAGGAGTTCTTGGAAATTCTATTTCACTACCAATAAAAAAAAAAAATCTAGTTATTCAGAATTTTTAGTCTTCACAATAAATATAGCTTTGTAACTTTAAAATTACCAGCAGCCTATAAATGTAAACCAAAACAATTAATGTCTACATTTAAAAATAACTTTGTTTCTCTCTATGCTTCTCACTAATTGTTTGATCTGCTAATCATATAATTATTTTATTAGCCAAAAGAAGTAAAAACATTAAGGTCAGATCATTTTTTAAAGCAATAAAAAATTATTATCATTTCTAAATTGTATAAATAACTATTTATCAAGTATTATTGTGAACCCAAATGATATATAATGGTAAGCACTTGACTTTTATACAAATAACTGGGCTCCTGTTCCTGGCAGTTACTTGTACACTTCTCATGTAATTTTTTAAGTCTAAAATTACCTTCAAAAACACCTGTTCTCTTTCAATAAAGGACTTGGAAAATGATATTTTGTTACAGCAGATATTCAAACAAGATGAGGTGAAATCATTTTATTATGATAAAAAAAATTCAAGATTTAAGAAAATGTTGCAAGGATACAGCACTTTCAGTGAAATAAACTCTGAACACCATTTTGAGGATTATATGTATCAATCACTCATTTTAGGGTTAACCCCAAAACTTTATATACCTGAACAATATTTTGTTACACTGGAATAAACTGCTTTCCACAGCTTTGCCCGATTAAACCCAGCTTGGCAGCTCTAACTTCAGATAGATAGTAAACTATGCATTCATGTGAAAGAAGTACATTAGCCCTAAAAATCATGAATGTGCCACTTCAAAGTATTAGACCTTTTATATATATTATACTTACATACATATACACATACATAACAAATACTTGCACAGAATGAAAAGCATCATTTAGAAAAACTAGTGACTATCATAATAACAAATTGGCTGCTTCTCCTCATAAATACAGAGTAAAACTAAATTATCAACAGTTTCCAAATTGACAGAATAAAGCAAAAATAATACAATGATACGTATGAACCTAGTAAAATATGATGGACCAACAATGGATATACTGCAAATGAATGACCATTAACTGGACACTACAAGATTGTCATAAAGACAATTATTACCATAAAGCACAAGAAGTGCTGGTATTAGTAGTACTTGAGTTTAGCACTATGCAGTTTTTGTAGACACCAGAAATTTACATCCTTATATATATATATATATTTAACTGCACTTCCTTAATTTACTATTTTGAAAAAAATGTTATAGAGTATTATTTCGATTCAATACAACATTTGTAAAATTATAAAATATCTCATTCTTAACTGCCCATTAAAAATAAAATCCACCCTAACCCGTACAGGTGACTTATAGTTACATATTATTATACATACGAAAAAATCACTACCTCTTGTACCTTTTAATTCTTCCTACCGTTCAATTTCAATTATGCTCATTAAATCAGCTCGACAATATTTGTTTGTTTTTCACTTGTACTTTTGTAGTGTATGACCAACCACTCTGACATAGTCGGCCATTCTATCAAAACGGGTCACAAGGTGGGGCGCCCTTTATCGCTTCTCATACTGATCACCCACATAACTTCAACGACATGATCATACATTTATAAAATATAACTTTAACTGATTTACAAGACATAACATTCCCGTCAAAAACACTACCAGATAAGGAACGACCGTAATTTCTGGCCAACTTCGATACGTCGCCTGCCTGTGGAATCCTGACGCCATACTATGGAGTACCAGAACAAACTAACCTATTACCATCCCTAGCTGGAAAACAGTACAGAACCAGGAGAAACTCTTACATCGCACACTTCTCTCAATGGTTGCGGCTCCACTGTCACCTCACGGCATGCCTCAAACAAATTTTCTTTTCATGATATTCAAAAAAAGAATTGACCTTGTACGAACAAATTAGAAATAGATATAACGCAAGCACAATTATTAGCCAAATGTTGAAGTATTAGCATGTAATATATATATATGAATTCAATGCTAACATGTAAATTACATTTGTTCACAAACTTCTGCGAAAATCTAGCTTCTTACCACCAGGGCACACAAAATAATACTACTTTTATGATTCACTTGTTAAATATATTTCACCTATTATTACTTGTATGTAAAATCAATGGCTATTTTCCATCTGGTGCCCACCACCAGTAATAAGCGTCAATGCGGAATTCATCGTCATATCCTTGACTCTCATCTTTGCGAATATATATGGAGGAATAGAAATAAAGATGAATACTTAATTAAAAAAAATATTGTTTAATATCGCAGAATTAGCTAAATAATTATCATATAATGTTTTACTATTAATTATTATATTACATTGCATTACTGGTGTTATTTTCAAAACGATCTGTTGGTGGGCACCAATCGGAAAAGACCAAAATCATTATAATAATATCGATTAAGCTATTCCGAGTACTGTGAAAAATTTGAAAAAGTACAACGTGGTAAGTTATAACTCACAATACAGCAAGCATGAAAGCTTATACTCGGAAACTTCTACGTTATTTCTACTTACGAGCTATCTTAGTTTTTACGTTTACATTGTTAATTGTGAAATTTATTTATCAGGATGTGACAACAACTAACAAATAAGCACAAAAGACAACATAAATTTCCTTATAATCAGATTTAAAACTCCAATATCACAAGCATAACGATGCAGAATCACGTTTTTCGACATGAATGACTAATCGTCATGAAAAGTATACGTAATCAGCGACGAAAACACGAAGTTAAAATATTTTGCACATTTCAAACGACGTATACATTGCATGTGTAAATAAACAGCAGAGCAGGAAAAGAATGAAAAACAAACAACTTTGATTTGGGGAAAGGGAAAGGATTTTTGAATTTTCAAAGGAGAATCTGATATCAAAATACAACTAATTTTACATATATGTTTACAAATATGCAAATTAATTTAATGAAATATAAAAAAATGATTCTCCTCTATCTAGGTGTAACTGATTCTGTGTCTGCTTCAGTAGATAGATAGGACAGCGCCACACGCACGTGCCTTCTTGTAGTTCTGCTTGGATATTTTAGTTTATGATAATATAATGGTCTTAATTAAACAATTCTCCAAAAGGCTGAATTTCTGTGTTCAACTACACGGTGTACTAAAAATCTGCCCCCAAAGAAAATGAGTCTTCTCAAATGTAATTTACACTCGCTGAGAACGTTGTGAATATGAAAGCATTAGTTTGTGACAAGTTTCATTTTCATTTTTCATAATACAAATATGAATGGGCATATTTACGAAAACACACTGGTGCTTACACGTGTTTTTTCCTGGTATTTATAAAAATATTGTTAAATAAGACTGATTAAAAAACCCTATATACTTGCTGCACTTTACATTTAATAATAGTAGTACTAATTTTACTTTGTTTCAAAATTCTCGCGCAAAGCTACACAAGGGCTACTTGCACATAGTCAAATCTAATTTTGAACAGATAAGACTAGAGGAAAAGCAGCTAATCAACAGTACCCATTGCTCATCTCGAGATAATCTTGTCTGACCGAATAGCATGGTTTGACTCTCACACTTATAGCACATATAAGCCTCCCACCCCACCCAAAGTGCGGAGCGCCTCTTTGAAGCAACGGAACGTTAGCCATAAAACTTCGGATACACAGATCGGGCAAACTAAACACAAGTCTCCGCCCCGCCCTGATGGTAGTAACAAAGTGTCTTAAGTCATTACTTTCTGTCATTGCAACGCTTATCCCCAGATATTCCTTATTAAAAATCACGCCATCATATAATTACATAGTTAGAAACCCTAAACGATGATTAATTCTAAGAATTAAAAATCCTGATAAAAACAATGACGTAGTATCAGTCACTAAGCGTAAATCACTTAATTAAGCCTTTGAACGTAAAATAGTTTATTCAGATTAAGATATTAATTTTCATAAAACAAAAATACCTTGAATCTTAAGTAATTATAACTTGCAATAACTATTACGAATGAAAATCTCTGTGTATGATGTACGTAAAATTTAATAAATTACCCAATTATTTTAGTAACCTTAACTTTTTGGTATAATGAAATTGAATAAATCATGGTTTTCCAAACATTCTTGTTTCAGTTATAAGAACTTGTATGTGAAAGTAAAGAACGCAGTAATATGTCTATCCTACTATATCTGCGATATCCAGTGCCAACGATGTATTTCGCTCAATATCAGGGCGTACCAGGCCGGCTGGGATACGACAGACACAGTAATAATCGAGACAATACTGTTGTATTCTATCGTTGGTCAGTTTGTTCGAATTATTTGGTAAAAAACAATGCAAGGTTCGGTCCACCTAACGATAACGATTTTTCAACCCAATAAAGTTTACTACAGGCTACGTTCACTTTGGCGCAATTTGTAAGCCTAATGCACTAAAAATAGTTTAAATTTTCCTTGGTTAATAACGAATGCTGACTAACTTACTAATTAGCTTACAAAAGCACTAACTCTTAATGAATAACTTTACTCGGTCAATCTTCTTTTGATCAACAACTACCCGATTGCTCCACTCTGAATACTTCATTGAATTCTCAATCGGTGAACTAACTGTTCTTTCATTACTCATTATTGGTATTTAGGACTAATGTACCAATTTAGATATTAGTCGAAGTTCTTGATTATTACATTATCATTGTGATTAGCAGTTCCCTATTGCAAACATCTAAATTAAAACGTTGAAAACACAGCTTACAACACTGTGTCCTTATGGATTATAGGATCCCTTGAACAATCCTATTATAAAAATAATACACTAAAACTGTCCAATCATCAAGTCTTTTTGGTGGATTTCTCTTCCGAGGTCAATGGTATGCAGATGGGATGACTTCTTGTCCCATGTCATTGTCTGTCCTGTCACCTGGGAAATTCCTCCTAGGTAGATGGTCAAATGAATCCAGTGGCGGCTCTATCTTTGTCTCAGGTCACATGAACGCTGGACTCCTCAGTAGGTCGACTTTTCACTGACAAATACCTCTCTGGAATTATCCAGTTAGCTATTCTCTCACCAACACACTTCCAAAGTCAATCACAATGGATAATCTTTGGCTTGAATAGTCTATTCCTATGGATTCTGTAAAAAAACATCGAGTTTTCATTCATTAGAACATATAGCCCTCCCCAGTATCTGCGTAACTTTGGATTTGTCTTTTCTTGCAGCAGGGAATGTACAGCCATACTATGTCACCATGATGGAATCCAGTCTTATCAGCATTAACAACATAGCGACTTTATTTTATCACTAGCTGATTTAAGTCTTTCCTGAGTAAAATCGTGTTTGATATCTTTATTCTTCAGACCCATGAGAGTTCTTCCAACCATAAGTTCCTTGGGACATGTCAGTGTTTGGTTCCACTATGTCCTTGTCACTAGATATAAATTTATTGATAACAACTCCCAGTATGAGGATTTCATTTCTGAATGGTACAATGGCCACCATTCCTGTTGTCACTGAAAGTTCAACATCTGATGTAGTAACTGCCATGCAGTACAAATGAATTTCTTGATTATACTCTGAAGCTAGCATAATCTTGCATCCATGTCTTTGCATGGAGACAGGTCTCAATATACACTCTTTCTCGCTGCAATTATACACACATCATGGGGTGTAGAGAAGCTTTCTACAATTAAGGGTAAATTTTAACTTTCATTTTGCTGGAAATTTATCCCACTTGCTGTTTGTACCAATTCATATTCTTTCAGAATTGCTGGCGGCAACTTCGCATCTTTTAATAAGAAGTGGGTCAAACAATTAAAGCTACAGAAAAAAAATGTCAGTCAACATACTACAAAGACTTCCATCAATAAACCCATGGTATCTTGGATGATCTTCCACAAATAATGAACTTCTTATCTTATCTGGATTATAAGTAGTATTTCCAGCTGAACTTCGCCCTATAAATCCAACTAGTTCTTGTCTTTTTAATGTCTGGTTAGCTCTTTGTTATTCCTTTGACCTGGTTAAGACCCTAGACACATTCTCAAGGTATTGTATCCTTGGCTTAGTAACATTTGTTGATTCTTTACAATTTCCTCTTTCTTGTATCCTCTGGGAGGAGTTCTTACTCGATAGAGGATTTAATCTACAGTTCCTAGCAATATTCATGGCATAATAACTGAGCAATGCTTTCCACATTTTCTCCAAGTTCAGCTGAGGTTTCTTCAATCGTCCACACCCTGTTCCAAACTTTGCCCTGAATATTTCATTCTAGTGTATTACCCTGAACCTGTTTTTTTAATGTAGCTACCAATGCTTGATATCTGTTAAGGTTCACAGCTTGAAGGTTACTTAATGTCGTTAAAGTTGGTACTTTTTTAATGGGCAGAAAGATTAATAGCCTGTTGTGTTCACCATTATATATATTCACTTTGAAAATTATTTCTAACTGAGCCTGATATGCCTTCCATTGTACCTTTCCCTTGTAATTGATTGGTTTTCTATTGTGCTATGTTATTAAATTGGACAGCTAAATTATGGAACTAGTATTCTTAAAGTAAATCGTAACACCAGAAAGCTACCAAAATTCAATTATACAATGATGAAATGTACCTTAAATGTATATGCATACGTCTAATGTCTTATCTATAGCAACAAAAGTAAAAAAAAAACTAACAGTTAACAAATGTTAGAATGTGAAATACCTGTTACTAATACACCGGAAATTGAACGCTTTTTGTGTAAGCTACGGAAATATGATCACAGATTTATTCTATCTTCTGTGCAGTATACACAGTTAAATAAAGGTTTGTCTACAGCTATCAGTTATTTTTAATCAGCAAAGAAAACATTTTGCAAAACGTATGTTTACTTGTGTGATTATTTGTCTTTTACTTATCATTTGATGTGACAATATTTAGTTAGTTTTTCAGAAAATTCAGATCGTATTAATACAAAAATACAGTAAAGCAGATGCATAAAACACAAGAAAAAATGATGAAGTCTTGATATTACTCTTTCATATTATGCTACTTTCATTTTCCTGCATTTTCTGAAAGCTTACAAACACATTTGTATTAATAGTTTATACAAGATGAAAGGCCGCTCATTTATTGACTTAAGTTCACCCGTATCATTCTTAAAATTCATCAAATGTTATGAATGCTCCATTTTCGCTTTAATTAAATGATATAAATGATGTGTTTTCGGAGAAACATTAAATACACGTTACATAGCTTTAATGTTAATGGTGTTAGGCATGGTATTAAGTATTTTCATTAAGTCTAATAAGATGGAAATATATACCAGAAGCAGTAATAATTATTAGATTATGCACAATAATACTCCAGTATTAATCGATACTAAAAGACATATACTGCTGTGCAAAAGGCTTAGACACATTCAGGAGTTACAATACGTTTGTTATGTGCATCAACAATTTACTCAAAATCTCCACTAGAGTTTTCTATTATTAATACAACTCTGACTGTTATTATTAAAGCTTAGTTTGGTTAAGAAACAAAGCTTGTCATTTAGCAATCTTTTATTAACATTGATCAGAATCTTCAAAAATTTGTGATCACAACAACTCAAAGTAAACTATACACTAGCAACCAATATGCCAAATCTAACTGATGACTCACTGTCAGGTGTTCGTCGTTATTAACATAATTTGTTCCTCTCTACACTGCCATAAAGCTAAAAGCCTACTTTCTGTACTGCAAAACACAGATCTATCAAGATTAACTGTTAGCTTAAAACAAAATGGCTAAAATTTCAGTAGAATATTGCCATATAATCGTTTCTGCATAAAGAAGGAAAAAAATTGAGTGAAATCACCCGAATTTCAATGTTTTTGAAGGGAAATGGTGGATATGCTCACTATTAGATTAAGGTATTTTGTGTACAAATTTGGTTATTTGAATAAGATTTTCATAAAAGTGTACTTGCACTGAACGGTTTCAGTTCCCTTATGTATTAGAGTAAAAAAATGCTTAATGTCTAAGACTTTCGTACAGCAATATATACAAACCAGTCCATATCGTCCTATCAAGAAAGGTGCATCACATTTGACTTACACACATTACTCCAAGTTATATTTCATAGAAATTTAATACAGCTTTTGGTTGTTTTGTGTTTTTAAAGATTGAAAATTTGAAGTTCGTGTTTTCATTTATTAACTGCAATCTGATGTAGCATATAAAATTTTCAAGTAAATATTGGAGAAAAGATGGTTAAAAGTTGAAGCAAAATACTTATGTAATGTGAGACGAATATGCCATGGTTTTTATCCATTTTATTTCGCAATAAAATGAGATGAAACTATTCGAAGTTTGAAATATATCCGCTTTGGAGTAGAACATAAAAATATGAATAAAGATGACAGAAACAACAGGACTAGAGACCAGCTCAGTACAGCGCGTTATACTAGGTCAACTAAAAACTATTTTTTGACTGTACGTAAATATAGTTGAATATTAAAATACAAGTTGTTTTAAGTAGAATGGTTCTCGAACCGACATATAATGGGCCACATAATTAATATAAATATGCCTTAGAAGATTAACAGTTCATCCATTAATGCATTATCTCTCATGAAAATACCATCTTTGATTCACTACAGCGTATTAAGATGGTGTATCAATCTTTCAACTAGTTTCTCATACAATTGTTTACGTTATTCACTCGTGGCCCACTTTTAACGTGAATACTTGTTAGACGAACACAGATTTACCATCATTCACTTTATTAGATTTCAACGAATTTTGTGACATTTCTAACGACACGCTCAGCGGCTGACAGAAAAATCACCGTACGAACAACTTTATACAAAATGTCACATAATATCGGGAAAGTCATAAAATTTATACTTTCACTTTCTGTGTTTGAACAAAAAAATAATAATTCTGTATTACTATGTCTTCAGTACTATTTCACGTTAACTTTTTTTGTTTCGATTTTTCTCAACACGGCGACTTGTATATAATCTTATTACACGTTTAACTGGTCAATGAAACTCCTTGTCTTTTACACAGTTTGGAACCATATTTCAGACGCTCTGACAGAAATAATGAGCAACCTCATGTTTTTGTCTGTTACAATAGTGTAAAGAACACTGGGTGAAATCACTCATTTCCTTTACAGGACCCCAATAGTAACTAGTAGGATTAGTTACGACACTGAAGATACATATTTGGTGTTATTAATCAACAACGTTATGAATGGATGTACAAGCAGTTTGGTGCTTAAATAGTTTAGATATGTGTTTTAAAAAATGCCAATAAAATTCACCTTAAGAAATTCTAGAGTTCAAATATCACCGGGTGACTAATATACTCTGGTGTGAAAAATTACCTCAAAAGCGGTGGAACTGGAGTAAATCACTAATTTTATAATTCATTTAAATGGGGTATCAAAAAATTTCTACACTCGCATCAGAGTGTAGTCAAAAAAGTGTAGATGAAAAATAGTATCCAAAACTTTCCAGCAAGTTTCATCCTACCCACGTATTGATCAGAAATACCAAATGGTTTTCATTCAAAGTTTCTTAAAGTTAAAACAGCGGTGGATTCTTATCTGTCAGAAACATGCAAGATTATGTTTTAAACCTCTAAGGCCTCAGAGAATAGAGATTTAAAATGACTTCCGGTTACAAATTCTAAAGTGCTCTTAAATTGTAACAATCGTGATGAAAACAGCAACTTGTGTCAACTCAGTGGTAATATAACATAAAAAAGCTTGTTGAGGCACTATTACAACGTTGGAAAACTTCTTACATTATACTAAATACCAGGGGGATATCTTAATATACCACGGACACATCCGAGCCAAACCACGTTTCGTAAGCCGTTTATGTTTCCATGTAAAGCTTTATCGCCGTATGGATGTATCGACCCTTTAAACGTTATATATATCCTTATATATAAACTTTCTTATCGCAGCAAATACGCACGTTTAAAGGGTCGATACATCTACATGCAAATACCTGCCACTAATGATAATTGCAAAAGTTGAGTAGTAAATGTCTAAAGAGAGAAAAAAAAAGGCATTTCAAAAGAAAACCGTAAGTAATAAAAGTGTGAGATTTCTTTAATTAGTATCGTACACGGAACCTCACTGAAAACAAACACAAACAATGCGCTAATAAAATTTCACACAAAGTACTCTAACGTTGCCAGGAGTTGTTCAAAGCAATCTAGAAAAGCGTTGCTTCCATGTTTGACTATTTGTTAAACGAAAATGTGATGTAACAAATTCAATATTATACGAACATACAAGTATCACTATTATTAATCAAGGTGTCTTGTTATTCACCATTATTTTACAGATCAAAAAATAAAGGTATCCTAATCGCAAAGCTATATCAGTTAATATCGTACCGTATGCATTAAATTTCCTAAGCCTCCAGCAGAGAAAATATCGTCAATAACTTCTGATCAAAGCAAGATATCTGCACGGATCAGAACTAAAAATTAATTCAGTACATATACCTCATTTAATATAATTAATTCATCAGTTGGGTAGCCTTACGATATTTTCGGCCGTAATCCCAAGTTTACAAGTGTTTGACTCGTAGCACACTAAAAATTTATTTAAGCAAATAAGTTAAAGGGTAATATTGTCAGATATTCTGACATGGACTTATATAATGAATGAGTGAGTGAGCGTGTGTACGAATTAAAAGCGACTTAAAAGATTGCCTTTGAGTGTGAATTTCTTTGGTTGAATGACTCCCGAAAAATTAGCACTTAAACATTTTCTCATGTCATCTATACCACTGATTAAAAACAGAACCAAGCATATATTATTTTATACGAATAGACTACAGTATCTTTTCCAGGTTAAATTTCGCAATGAGTTCTTCCCAAAGGTCATTAAATATATTAATCATCAAACTGTTAATTTAGAAACTTGAAACTGAGCTTTTAAAAAGAAATAAGTTGTTCTTTCAAAATAATGCAACTAAAACCTTAATATAATTTTAACCAAGAAAGTATATAATAAACCATCGTGCTGTATTTGTCAGAAATTATTGCATCTAATGAACTAAGGGGAAATGTTTTACATTTACTAGAACCACAAGCAAACTTCGAGTTAAGAAATTTATTTCTAATTCTATTACATTCAAAGGCGCTTTCAAACTGTTAACAAAATTTCCCGAAATAATCTTTTCGATTTTTCAGTACATAATCGGAAGGGAACATCTCAAACGTAGGGTTATTGCAAGGTTTCGTAGTTTTTTTTTCTCTTAATAACATTAATAAAAGAGCATTCCTGACCTGTAAGGCGCTATTGTAGCGATTTATTACAAGAGTTGGATGAGTTAGCCTCTAATCGCAAGTTTTCCGTTTCTCCCACATATAGTTCTTTATATATAAAACAACAACAACAAAAAAAAACATGAAGATTGTGTAGAGAGCATACTTTTTGTATTTTATATTTATAGTAAAGCTCCTTAGATGTCATTATCCCAATTTTGAACTACTGTCCACAGCGAAGCACCCTACGACATATGTAATTGGACTGACCGTCACTTTTTTAACGTACCCAAACTTAAGCTCTGGTAATACACGGATTCGAACCCGCTTCATCAGCTCCGAAATCCAGGGCTCTACCACAGGACCAAATAGGCAGTAAATATGTAAATCATATTATTGTAGAAAACATCTTATTAATTGTGTGTACTATACGCAGTTTTGAAGAATTTAATGTATCATTTATAAGATAATTATATTATTTTTTTTATACTACTACTACAAGTTTCCAAGAAGCTTCGAAACCAGTATAAGGATACTATAGGAATAAAATGTGTAAAAAACAACACCTCCACACTTATTTTATTATATATATGTTACTATTCGTAAGTGGAGCCTCATGTCAGTACAGCACTTGGTTGTAAAATTTTTTACAGTAAAGACGAATATTTAATACAATGAAACTGTATTCAAATAAAGAATTCGTAATATTTAGTTTCTTTCATATTTCTAACTTAACCCAAGTTTGGAAAAAGTAAGTTGTCGATTAGTCAAGAATCTTTATTAAAACTTGAAATATCACTCAACTTTTTCAAACTAAGTCAACTTCAAGAAATGTAATTCCTCTATGCCAACCTTACATAGTTTAAGTATTAATATTCTAACTTTATATAAGCTTCTAAGAAATTAAATAGAGGAGAAAGAAGCTGTCAGAAAAGATGGAGAGGGTATTTATTAACAGCCATTTGGAGCAAACAAAGAAACGAGAAAGACGCTGAAAATCCGCTATTCTTTTGTCTTGGTATCCGTATCTCACAACATTGTTTACAAGAAAGATTCACTTAATAACGAACAGTACAAAGCAAGAGGTTTCGATTATATATTAAACTGGCACGCACGAATAACTGTATTAAAATCTAAGTTCTATCTTCAAAGCTGACACAGACCAACTCAGCCGTGCGAGTGGAGCAGTATCGACGGAAAACAGAAATTAAAATAGATTCCCTCTCTTTACATCACCCGATAAACAACAGGGTTATGAATTTCGAAGTAACTCATTGAACTCCATGAAATACGGTGGGCAGCCAGAGTTTATAAATAATAGGAAGCCCGAATGTTGCACTCTTCATGTAGCTGCAGTTCCTTTTTTCATTTCATTATATGTTTAATTCCTTGTTATGATGTATACGTTATTTGCTTACCAGGATTTAAAAGTTCGTGGTTAATATTGAACTTTGTATATTGCTCTGTTAAGATATTTTTTTTATTCCTAAAGTATTTAACTGTTAATAAAGTAAATTTACCCTTTAGAGTTTTTAATTGTTAAATGATAATATCTACAACTGATGATATAATCATCTACGACCAGTGAAGGACCAGGTATTAAACTGAAATACCTTCCAGCACACATGTAAATAAAATTTAGAATGAGTAATATGAGGATATATTTTCATCTTCTGTCAATACAAATAAAAAAGTATTATTTCTGTTATACATACTCTAGAACCATATGTCAAACGGAAAGCTATCCCATAAGCAACTGTAACTAAAGTTCATAGTTTGTTTGCTTGTTATAAAGCACACAGCCACACAAAGGGCTATCATGTGCTGTGCCCACTAAGGGTATCAAAACTTGATTTTTAGCGTTATATGCTTTCAGATTTACCGCCGAGCCACTGGGAGGGGTGGGGGCTGTAAGTGAAAACTGAAGTGTAAGATAGTTTAGAAACATTCTTTCAACCAACTGTTCATTTCGTTTTGTGTAAAAACTAATGGTTTTATGGCATATTATTGGTATATGTCAATAAGCAGGCTACCAGTATACCTGAACAACGGTCTAAAACCAAATGTTGATAATGGTTATTTTAAACGATAATAATTCGTTTGAAAAGGGGGAAAAAAATGTTTGTAATAAGATAAAACATAATTGCAAAATATAGGCATTCGAATCTACCATTTAAACTTATAACCGACATATTTTCCATGAAAATGGAGACTCGTTATTTCTTCCACCGATATGAGAACAGTTTTCTCGTGTTCACCACAAGGTATCGATTATTTAGGTAAAGGTTATTTACGTTCTGACTATAGCCATAAATCAGTGGTGGGTCAATACAAAAGGTAACCGAACTTATGAACTCCAGATTAAATGAAATTGAATATTTTTAGTTTTGACCAACATACCTTGCCAAATACTGCAAACCATGATTAAAACCACCTGCGAGGATATAAGCGTGTTTTAGGTGAGAAGTTGGTAACGTGATGCATATTTCTACTTAATAATAATAATAATAATAAGGTATTTCTATCCTGACATTCTTGTGTTGTTATTGAGTGACTCGGGTTTTTCTGAAAAAGCATACATGTATGACTGTTAAATGCACCTTTTTTTATATATATTTTTATTGATAACTTTCATCAGTACACCTTTAGTTGCCTTTTTTTGGGGGGGGGGATAGGGGCTCCCTACACAATATACAATACACCCTTTATACTATATTGATGTAATGTTGAGAAAAATATACAAGTTATGTACAATAACTAAACAGTCTCGCAATGTCCACTCAAGTTTGCATCATTTCATTCTTCCAAACTGTCTGTTCAAACGGATGAAATTTGGCCTCAATCAGCTTCAAGAGGTTATGTCCCAATGCGCGTTTTAATTAATTATGACCTTGCAACTTTCAAAATAACTAAGCAATGACTGAAAGAAAACCCAGTTTAAAAAAAATAAAAGATGAACTTCATTAACATTTTTTACACGTGCTAAAATTAGCTAAGACGCCATCAAGGTTAATCGCACAAGTTATCGACTTCCAGACCAAAGTTTACAAAACTAACGAGTTAACAAGTAAATAAGAAAATGTACTATGGTCACGACTGAATGATCATCATAACCGCATAAAACGCGATTCGTTAAATGCATACATATTGTCGAAAAATATTTTACACGCTAGAGCAGTTTAGACCCTCATCCCACCAACTGCAGAATAATACAAATTATTTAAAGTTACTACATAGTCTTCTTGTATCTGTCACGAAATCAATATTCCCCTAGACTTGCTATTTCTAGTGGGCATACTGATGGGTTGACCCGAGGACAGGCTAAAACCAACACGTTATTATATACAGATGACGAAAGCAGCTCTATATTGCCGACTTGAAGGTAAACGTGTGACGCATATGCTTTCAACCTCATAATCAAATTTACGAAAATGTTATACATGACACGTCAACAGCACTTTCATATACACGCACACCCACAAGCATATGTTGAGTCAACGAAAGGTATTTGTAGCTTTCCTTTCATTGATTTTCCTATTATTTCCATAGAGAGGGATTTAACATGTATTCGTAGCCTTTAGTTTTTAAATAACTGAAGTAATTCTTGAACTTGTCGACGATATGATGTCTAATAAAACTATTACTTGTTTAAAACTGATTTCTACAAATACATGGCCGTACAAGATGTTTGTTTGCTTCATCCTGTAATATAATAAACACACACACACACACGGGTGTGTAAAATGTGGACCTACTCCACATACTGCTATTACAAGGATCACACCACTGTTCAATACAGAACAAATAATAATTTCTAAATTAAAATGCATACCGAGTATATACATAGTACACACGTTTTTCCAGCTCCCACAGTCCATAAAAATATAATTACACAGGCGTATTGTACGCTGCGTTCAATATAGGCTTTTCTTAGTTTCTTGTTCAAACAAGCGAAAAGGACACTCAGCCAGCCTATATATAAAAATAACTGTCTAAGTGCAGTCTCACGTGACAGTTCACTTACATACAGACTTGATTTATAGTGCGGACACGTCATTTTGCTGTACACCCACTAAATCCAGTAGTTCAGTGAATATTATAAAACGTTGTGAAAACACAGACTGACAGTTATGCCGTGCAAAGTACAGATAATGACCGAAGGACTATATGAAGTAATAACAAATATTTCAGTTTTAAAAACACTATAAATTAGTGAGAAGATGAATAAAACCCATTGTAGGCCTCACTATATTACATTTCACGGAAAACTAACTGTAACTGTGAAATACCATATTACATAACTTCGAATCAACACTTTGAGTTTCTTATGTTACAAATTATAATAATATGCATATTTTTTTTCTTTATTTCACGATGAAGTACACAGTTTAATACAACTGTTTTTGATGAGATCGTGGCTAATATAACGTTTATAAAACTATACACTTCCCAATCTACAGAAGTAACAAAGAATTAAATATTTATAGTTTACGGCGATAAGTTTTTGTTATAACCATTTACGTTTAATACCACATACACTATTATAAAAGATTATACAACCTCAAGGTATGGCAAGTTAAGTTTATGTAACTTCGAGCGGAAGATATAGCTGACTTTTTATGAGTTACAACAGATTAAATTAACTTATGCTTGTTTACAACAACTTCCTAAGAATCTTATATAAAACACATGCAAGACTCAAAATTGGTATTTAACAGATTAGAATGTAACTTAACAAAACAAAAACGAGAACTAGTATACATTGATTTTTCTTACATTGTTATGAACAAGGCTTTCAAGAAGATTATTTAAAGATCGAAAGTTAACTGTGAATCAACAAATCATGAATCAAAATAGTGGTTCATAATAGGGATCGCATAAAATTACACAAAACCCTAATAAAACGTTCGGGCAAAAAGCACCTAAAACAGTAAATATTCAGTTCAAACAACACTATTGACTGCTAAGGCTGTAAACATATAAAAATGCACAAAAAATAACGTATCTTAGACATATAAAAAAAATAAAATTCGCTCAAAACGGCCCGTTTGTAATGCTTCTCATTATTATTATCTTGCCAGCCTACAAAAAAAAACAGCTTGGTATATTGCAGTTAAGCCTTTAAATACTAAATAGGAACTGCGAAGGTCGTAGGGGTATTGAAAAATTGATTTTTTTTCTTCTATATTATGTATAAGCTAAAACATAATTCTAGCGTAAACGATGTTATCATTACCCCTTGAAGTTAGCTTTCTTACAAATATCTGGCGTTCCTATAAAAAAAACTTTTGTACAGGGTGAAACAAAAAATATCAGCCAATAATAGAAGAACGTAACATGCAGATACTCAATGTATTGTACACTATACAATCAGTGTCTTTAGGAAACCAACCCCTATATTGTGTACGAAGTGAAGGAGTAAAAAAAAATAGCCAATACATATAATATCAAATTTTATTACAGACATTCGTTGAATGATTACTTTAAAAGATACAAAAGTTTATTTAAAGTGATATTTTAGACGAATATGTTTTACTTGAAAATGCTGCTTTTCTAATGGTAAAATTTTGTACGCGCTTAGTGGGGTTGTGTCTTAGTCTAGATATTTAATCGACACCAACCTTTAGGCCAAATAAAAAAAAAATTACTGTTTAGCGCCACTGCCAGCTTCCTTTATTTTTGTTTATTTTTTCAGCCTCATACCCCCAATTTGTTTGGTGATTTTTTCCTCTCCTGAATTATCGTTTATTGATCATGTAAAGAAACAAAGACGACTTATGAATACAACAGATTAACACATTTGATCCATTACGCCTTTTTTATTGTCTGTTATAAATTCTGCATCATTTTGATGAAACAATGAAACAAAGAAGACTTCTGTTTGACATGGACCCTTTGAAAACAATCGGCAATCATAAAAAGGTGCAAACTTTTTTAAAAAGATGTCATTAAAAAAGTTCATCCTTCCTTTTTTCGAAAACTTGGGACGCTAAACATGTTTTTTTGTTTTACTTGGCCTTATGATTCGGTAATCCTTTTCTAGCTTGCCAATGAAACAGTTAGTGCTAACACTAACACATTTGTTGCCTAACCTTTCTTTCTTTCTTGAATTTACTATGAAAATATTCTTTGCAGATAATTCGAGACCTAAGGCTAGTTTCATATTCCAACATTTTTTTTGTAAAATCGACATTTAGGTCACTCTATACAGACTATATTACAACAACTGTAACAATCATCTATAATAACAATAAAAGGGCTTGTCTGTGGATCTGTGTGACCGCCATAACTCCGAGAGGAAAGAACCTAAAAACCTGAAATTTTGCACTCATACTATGTGGACCCTGAGGATGCGCACCTGGGTATTATTACGCATCTTCGTGCGAAAAAACACATAGAAAAGAAATGTGCACGTGCGTGCGCATCTTTTTAATGAAGCACCCTAGCGAAAAACCACATAAAAAAGAAGTGGTTCCTTATATAGCAAATTCTTCTAATATATATAGAAAATCCAGTGCGTTTTGGTAACAATGCGTTCCAACAATGACTTTTATATCATGTTGCTTATCGATAAAAATATAACCTTAATGTTGTTGTTAAGAGGTTATGTGCTGAAAGTATAAAATGAAATGTATAAACCACAAAATCGAAAGAAAAAAATGTTTTCTAATTTAGAGGCCCCGTTAATTAGGGAGGTTTGTTTTTATTATTTACATTTAAAATCAGAGAGAACTTTACCTTTATAAACAGGCCACATCCTATAAAAGAGCAACAAAAGAACATATGTTATACTTTTATGAGTGTATTAAACAGGCCGATTTTTAACAATACAAGTCCACTGCTAGCTGAGCCACAAGGATGGGGGTCAAGATGATGAAGCATAAATATAATTAATTATACTTGTCATAAAACATTAGTATCGGGCCTATTATATTTTTAACATTAGATTCTTTATCTAGTCCCTCAGGGAGTTTCAACAATTAAGCGTATAGTAATAGTACCTCAACCACGCCATGTTCGCCATATCAAAGTATAACAGGCCTAATACTAATGTCTTGGGACAAGTATGATTAAATACTTATACAACACCACAATATGTTTTTAAAACTCACATAAAACAAAACAGCAGTAACATACAACAGGCTGCCACAAAACAAATCTGTATATAAAAAGGTTAAACGACTACACAATATTAAGATGTAATATTTGTTTTGAAGAGTCGTAGATACAGTTTTACACCTTACTCAAATACCAATACCATCTAGTTATTTCTTTTAAAAACATTAAAATATTTCCACTGCGTGTAACTGCAGCGAAATTTCAATTCAAACTGTAAACAGTTTCCTAAACAGCCTATCAAAACGTTATTTTCCACGAAATTGTCTCATATATATAATTCACGCTTTTTATAAAGTTATCGATTTGTCAAATACAACAAATGCGCGGCCTATTTCTAATAACTGTGTAATAGATGAACACGGACAGTCGCTTGACGCAAGTGGCGCTAAACTATCTCAACAATACAAAACCTTACATCTGTTAGTCATATGTATTTCTAAATGCCATAGTACTGTATGACGAATAGCTTATGGAAAAAATCTAAATAAGCAGACTATGCCAAACGAGTTGTTTGGTTTGTTTGTTGTAAAGCAATGTTACACTTTGTCCACCGCAGGGATTCGAACCCCGGATTTTAGCGTTACAAGTCCGTAAATTTGCCGCTGGTACACACGGGGGGGGGGGGGTATACGAAATGTGAATAAAATATTATGCACCGACTTTACTCACTTTTTTTTTTTACCTGTACGTAAGTAAATCATTTATCAATCCAGTCAGGCATAAATATACGGCAAGTAAGCTATATGTTATTAAACTACTTGAAACAAGACGTACAACACCTGCATGTGAATGATATGAAAACTATTCGGTTCAACGAACACCGAGCACACCTTAGTCATTGATCTGATTATCTCGGGAATTCGTGCATTTTAAGGTTATAACAGATAAAAAAAGGCAATTATTTCTGGAAAAAAAAATAAATGCACGAAGTTTTCCAGAATAGTATTATTCACTGCTCATTTTGAATGCTTGTGTACTCAAGCATTAATTTGAAACATCTTTAAGTACCCTGGAGAATAAACAGAAAATAACACATTCACTTTCAATAACTTCAGTGCACTTGTAAAAAAAAAAATACAATTTTATACACTTTTATTAGTCATGAATCACCTGGCTATATATATAGTGTATGCATTTTGATTTAGGAATTATTTGTTCTGTATTGAACAGTGGTATGATCCTTGTAATAGCAGTATGTGGAGTAGGACCACATTTTACACACCCGTGTGTGTGTGTGTGTGTTTATTATATTACAGGATGAAGCAAACAAACATCTTGTACGGCCATTTATTTGTAGAAATCAGTTTTAAACAAGTAATAGACATCATATCGTCGACAAGTTCAAGAATTACTTTAGTTATTTAAAACTAAAGGCTAGGAATACATATTATTTCCCTCTCTATGGAAAGAATAGGAAAATAAATGTAAGGAAACATATGCTTGTGGGTGTGCGTGTATATGAAAGTGCTGTTGACGTGTCATGTATAACATTTTCGTAAATTTGATTATGAGGTTGAAAGCATATGCGTCACACGTTTACCTTCAAGTCGGCAATATAGAGCTGCTTTCGTCATCTGTATATAATAATGTGTTGGTTTTAGCCTGTCCTCGGGTCAACCCATCAGTATGCCCACTAGAAATAGCAGGTCTAGGGGAATATTGATTTCGTGACGGATACAAGAAGACCATGTAGTAACTTTAAATAATTTGTATTATTCTGCAGTTGGAGGGATGAGGGTCTAAACTGCTCTGGCGTGTAAGATATTTTTCGACAATATGTATGCATTTAACGAATCGCGTTTTATGCGGTTATGATGATCATTCAGTCGTGACCATAGTACATTTTCTTATTTACTTGTTAACTCGTTAGTTTTGTGAACTTTGGTCTGGAAGTCGATAACTTGTGCGATAAACCTTGATGGCGTCTTAGCTAATTTTAACACGAGTAAAATATGTTAATGTACCTTATCCTTTATTTTCTTAAACTGGGTTTTCTTTCGGTCATTGCTTAGTTATTTTGTTATTAAGTTCATAATTAATCACCTGGCTATAGAACTCTCTCTCTCTCTCTCTATTATTAAGTTCATAATTAATCACCTGGCTATAGAACTCTCTCTCTCTCTCTCTATTATTAAGTTCATAATTAATCACCTGGCTAGACAACTCTCTCTCTCTCTCTCTCTA
>NW_013667336.1:47447-49433 GCF_000517525.1 Limulus polyphemus | reverse complement strand
GTGCGTGCGTGAGCATTAAAGATGGCAGACGTTGTTTCACATATTTATATACAGCTACTCAAAGGCTGACTGCGCCAGCCGTCCCAAATTTTGGACTGACTGGCTAAAGGGAAGGCAACTACTCAACATCACTCACCGTCAGCTTTTGAGCTACTTTAACCGAGTGATAAGATTTAACCGTCGCTCTTATAACATGGCCAAGGCCCCTTAAGTGCGGAGCGCGACGTTTTTGCGGAACGCGAACTACTAAAGACCCTAGGTTTCACAATTCGGCACGCTAACCATAATATTTGTGAAAAGTTTACTTTACGGTTATGCAAGCAATTTTTTAAAAAGCCAATCCATCTTTCCTTTAAGGTGAAATAGCAATTGAAACTTAATTACTTCATTGTTTAATACCACCAAACGAGAATGAAATACGTTTATTCAGTATTATGGTTGGGGTCAGGTACAGTCTCACTCACTCATTTCCTTTACCAAAATTATATGTTCGTACTTATGAAATTTTGAATAACTAAACATTTTCCAAAGGTAAGTTTAGATTTAATAGTATCTTAATTCCCCATCTTTTAACAGTGCAATGTCTCCCACGGTTAGACTTAATGCTGGAAGAATACTTCTAATGTAGAACCAAACGAAAGTTCATTTGAAAGTACGATGCCTTCAGTGCTTTCTATTGTAAGCAGAAAATATTACACAGCGGGCCCTGGTACCACATCCAAACAAATCGAAGCAAAGCTATATTTGCAAAGTGAAGGTAACACTCTCAACTAAAATGTAAATGCATGAAGCCAGACATATCTTCTGGTAACTCTAACTGGATAAAGAACAGCTACAATATGAAATAATCAGTTGTTTCCAGTAGAAAGATGGTTCGATAAACTGGAACATCAACAGACTCGTTCGATCATATCCTCTGCAGTAGTGCAGGGTCTGGGGAAAATTTGTCAACGTATGTGCTCTAAGAACTGCCACGCCACCCTACAGGTGTCAGACACTAGTACTTATTAATGGCTAATCACAATCACCAATAGATGAAGTAGTTCCAAGGGCAAGCACGAGACCTGGAATGTCGTTCTAACGAAGATTTGTTTGTTAGTTGTTAAGTAAAAAATTACACAATGGGCTATCTTTACTGTTTTATTAGAAATTTAAAAATCTCGATCTAGATCTTTCATGCAACTTTATCTGTAAAAAAAACAAAAACAACCTTACTGATGAGAAATACACACACATCAACATGACGTTTTACTTAATTTCAAGATATTCTAACTTTTTCATTTATTCTAACCTGAAATGGTAAGCAACACTACGATGTTGATCTTACGCAATATTTTTTTTTCTCAACAAAGTTCATAAAATACAAAAACTATGTTTTGCTAAGTTTAGTCTATCACTTTCGCAGTCTCATAAATATATGTTGTCAACTTTCAGTATACTCATAATTTAGTTCAGAACTCCCAGAGTTCCCTGTTATTAATGTATTAATTTAAAATTATTTCAGGTTTACTAACCTTTCCTTGTCATACTGAAACTTGGGTAGCTCTTCCTACTTATAACCACACGAAGTATAGAAGTATACGCTTACTTTTAATTATTCTATAACTATCAGGTAATTTTGACTTAAAATTAGCTTGAAAATAGTTCCTGTGTCTCATATAGCGAATCTAGTGGAGGTGGAATAACTAAAAAAGCCGCATACGATGTTTAGAGAATTCTGTTGTTCATTTTTTATTGTTACTCTTTAGATTCTTGTTAGACAGAGATTTTGTAATTCCATCTTATACACTATTCTCAATAATTTATCCCCTTTTGGAATAAACAGGGAGTAAAATCACCAAAGACGCTTGCAAATTACAAATTTATCGCAACAGTGAGTGCCAGGATCGTAAGAGCCACCACATAGACTCGCATTGTTTTTCTTCTTTCAACCACTGTTAGTTAATATTTTGCCCGTAAAAAAAAAAAAAAAAAAAAAAAAAAAAA